>NC_079505.1:51050412-51352995 GCF_030052815.1 Hevea brasiliensis
CTGAATCCCTTAGAAAGTCCATGATCATACCATATTTATCGCTTATCCATGAATGCATGAGATGTATGGGAATGTATGCAATTAAATGATATATGTATGCTAAATGGATAATGTGCAAAGTGAGACCTTAATAGTAAATAGAATGACCATAAAATCTTCCAAACAAATGATTAAGTTGGAAATGCTATAATTAAAGTAATTATAACATAGGCCCTCCATTGGGGCAATTATTTTAAGAAATTTTAAATAGTTGCATAAGATGCAATTTATTTAAGAGATTTTCTTAAGAATAATTGTTAAGCATGAGATGTTGTAAATATGTAAATGGTTTAGTGGCCAATATTGGATGTACTGAGGACATTAAAATTATTTGCATAATTACTGGCTCAATGGGATCAACTTAACTAATGCAAGATAAGTCAATAATGGATGTACCTGAGATTTTGAGCATTAGGGGCTAGGTAAAGGATTGAACCTCACATGAGATGTGATGGGCAAAGAGTTGCTCACTTATAGTTTATTGTAATTCCAATAATGGATGTACTGAGGATGATCAATAGAATTATAAGAATTCAATCACCCACTAGAAATCCATCCAACTAGGATTTCCGTTTTCTACTTTGGAAGTGTAGGATTCGCTAAGTTAGTGGGAGGACCAATTTGATTAAAAGACCATAATCATTTTCGTTAATTACATGATACATTTACTAATTAATCTGGCTATTTTCCGTAGTTAATTTTCTGATAAAAATGAGCACAAAACAACCACCACCATCCAATATCCTTGCAAGCATACTTGATCACAATAGGTTGACAGGACCTAATCATGCGATTGGCTAAGAAATTTGAAACTTGTCTGAACCTTGAACATATAGGATATGTTCTAGATTCAAATGTTCCTGGTCCCTTACCTCCAGAGGCCACACAAGAGGAACATGAAACTTTGGACAAGTGGAAGGAGCATGATATGAGAGCTAAGTGTTACATGCTTGCTTCCATGAGTAATGAGTTACAGAAGCAACATGAGAACATGCAGAGTGCGAGTGAGATCCTCCTTCACCTACAAGAGTTGTATGGTGAGCACGGCAGAATGCTAGGTATGAGATATCTAGACACTATTCAGTATGAGGAAGTCTAAGGGATGTAATGTTGGGGATCATGTCCACAAGATGATTCGGATGATTGAGCGGTTGGAACATCTTGACTTTAACATGGATTTCCAACTACAGACGGATTTGATCCTTGATCCCTTCCTCGACTCTTTGGGAAATTTGTGACAAATTTCCATATGACTAAACAGAATGCACCTTAGCTGGTTTACTCAACATGCTGGTTATTGCCCAAAAGAATATGCCAGGCAATAAAGGAAAAGAGGTAGCTTTGGTTGCATCTTCTTCTACTGGAAAGTCCAATAAGAAGAAGGGCAATAAGAAAAAGAAACCTCAGATTCCTGGTCCTTCTAAGAAAATAGCTAAACAGAAAAGGAAGACTAAAGCTGATGAAGGCAAAGGAAAGTGTTTACACTGCCAACAGGAAAGTGTTTCCATTGCCAATAGGAAATTGTTTCCATTGCCAGTAAGAAAGTGTTTCCACTGGCCAAAGTATAGCAATCTAAATGAATGCAATGCCGTGGTGAAAACCAACTCAAGTTCAAAATATATTTGGCACTTAAGGTTATGTCATGTTGCAGAAGATAGGATTACAAAATTGGAGAAAATGGGAATTCTATCCTTATTGGACTCTGAGCCTACTCCAACTTGTGAATCTTGCCTTCAGGGCAAAATGACTAGATCACCCTTTGTTGGACAGGGGCTAAGAGCTGAAAATATTTTGGAGCAATACATAGTGATGTATGTGGTCCATTTAAAGAAATGGCTAGAGGGGGCTTTCATTATTTTATTACCTTTACTGATGATAAATCATGGTTTGGGTATTTGTATTTGATGAAATATAAACATGAATCTTTTGAAAAGTTCAAAGAATTTAAATCTGAAGTAGAAAATCAAATAGGAAAGAATATTAAAGCTCTTCGATCAGATCGTGGAGGTGAATATTTGAGTACTGAATTTGATGAATACTTGAGAGAGCATGGCATTGTTTCTCACCGACTCTCCAGAACGCCACAATTTGAATGGTGTATCTGAAGGAGAAATCGTACCTATTGGATATGGTACGTAGTATGATGAGCTATCTTGATATGCCAATCTCCTTTGGGGATTTGCATTAGAATCGACTTTGTATATTCGAATAGGATTCCATCAAAATCGCTTTCTTCGGACCTTATGAGATATGGCATGGAAGAAAACCAAGTCTTAAGCATGTTAAGATTTGGGGTTGTCCAGCTTATATCAAAAAGCTGAACACTGATAAATTGGAGACCAGATCAGAAAAAGGTCGATTTGTTGGATATCCAAAAGATAGTTTTGGATATTATTTTATTTGCCTACTTCACAAAAGTTGTGATAAGTAGAGATGCCACATTTCTTAAGCAACAATTTGTCCAAGAAGGAGGCAAAGGAAGGCAAATAGAGTTAGAATTGGAGAATTCTGACCAACCAACAGATCAGATGGATATAGATCCATCTAGTCAACCTATACCCGTTGATGAAACATCTACAGTTGTTCCTCGTAGAACAACCAGGGTATCTCACCCACCAGTGAGATATGGTTTTCTTCATGAAGAAGAACAAGAGTTGTCTACTCATGAAGAAGTAGATCATGGAGATGATCCACTTACCTATGAAGAAGCTATATCAGATATAGACTTTTCAAAATGGATTGATGCTATGAAATCCGAGATTGATTCCATGTATAAGAATCAAGTTTGGGATCTTGTTGACCCACCTGAAGGTATTGTACCTATAGGGAACAAATGGGTTTTCAAGAAGAAAATTGGTTCTGATGGAAAGGTAGAGACCTATAAAGCAAGGCTAGTAGCGAAAGGGTTTCGCCAAAGGCAAGGAATCGACTATGAGGAGACTTTCTTACCTGTTGCCATGCTTAAATCAATTAGGATTTTATTAGCAATAGCTGCGTACTATGATTATGAGATTTGGTAGATGGATGTCAAAACAGCTTTTCTCAATGGATACATTGAAGAAAACATTTTCATGGAACAACCTAAGGGTTTTGAATCCCAAAATGGTTCCAAGGTATGAAAGCTAAAGCGATCCATTTATGGGTTGAAACAAGCTTCGAGGAGTTGGAACATCCGTTTTGATGAAGCCATTAAATCCTTTGGTTTTATCAAAAATGAGGATGAGCCATGTGTATATAAGAAGGTTAGTGACAAAGTGCTATCACTTTCCTTGTCTTATATGTGGATGACATCTTGTTGATGGGTAATGACACGGTATGTTGACGACTATAAAGGTATGGTTGTCAAATACATTCTCCATGAAAGACTTAGGGGAGGCAACCTATATTCTTGGGATTCGCATCTATAGAGATAGAGCGAAACGAATAATTGGTTTATCCCAAAGTCTATACTTGGAAAAGGTGTTAAAGAGGTTTAACATGCTTGATTCCAAGAGAGGATTGTTACCAGTGAGACATGGTATCCATCTTTCTAAAGAGATGTCTCCAAAGACACTGAAGAAAGAGATAAGATGGCTGGATTCCTTGTGCTTGGCTATTGGAAGTTTAATGTATGCAATGTTGTGTACTAGGCGGATATCGCATGTCTGTTAGTTTGACTAGCGGTATCAATCCAATCGAGTTTGGAACCTTTGGATAGTCACAAGAATATTCTTAAGTACTTGAGAAGAACTAAGGATTTATTCTTGATTTATGGAGGTGGAGACTTGCAATTGGATGGTTATACGATTCGATTTCCAATCGATATTGATGATGGAAAGTCTACCTCTAGATATGTGTTCATTTGTAATGGAGGTGCGATCGGTTGGAAGAGTTCCAAGCGAGCACGATTTGCAGATTCCACTACAGTGAGTATATTCTTTGCATCATATCTGCAAAGGAAGTTTTGGATTAAAAAGTTCGTGAGAACTTACGAGTTCCTTCCATTGAGTCGGTTCCATTACCTTTGTGACAACAATGGAGTAGTCATCTGAGCTAAGGAACTAAGGTCTCACCCAAAATCCAAACACATAGAAAGGCACTACCACATTATCGGACATATAGTTGGGCAAAGCGATATAGTCATGCAGAAAAATAACATCGGTGAAAAAATTCGGTGATCCATGCACTAAGCCTTTGTCACAAGCTCGATTAGACGACATCTTGAGAAGATGGGTCTAAGGTATTGTAATGAATGGCTCTAGTGCTAGTGGGAGATTGTTAGTAGTATGCCCTAGAGCATATCATTTAGTATGTATCTTTTATATATTTTTATTAATAAAAGGCATTTCCACTTTTCCGTTTACATAATATATTTATGTGTAATAGAAAAGGTCCATTGATATTTTGTTAGAAATATTATTCTTAAGTTGTTAAGAATATGAGTGACAATATTTCTAGCACAAAGTATCATAAATAGGTTCACAATCGAGGATACTTCATAATAAGGACATGACTTATCCATAAAGATTGTATTCATGTTTGTTCCCAAGTTATTTATATGAGATATAAATAAGATGGAATGGTGAGTCTCATGCCATATGACAAACATGATAGGCACTTATAAATGATAAGTAGGCGAACGGTGACACTTATGACAAACACATGGAGTTTACTCTTGTCAATGTTTTGTCATAAATCATATCGATTCATATAATCTTTAGACACGAGATAGCACAGTTATCTTGTATATAGGTAGTTTGAGTTTGATCTTGCTTTCATACTTGTCTTGTGTATGGGTATATGGGCATGTGTTGGCTCCTACTAGTTATATATGGAGGTAGGTGTTGATCAAGATGGAATCTGTTTCTCTAAGTAAATAGAGATAAAATCCTATGTTCATTTAATTGTTCTTGATGTTTCAAGTTCATTGCCAGACAGGATAGATTTATTGAGAAAGAGTTTACGATGAGAAAATCTTTTAATCAAGAACTGGAATTAAAAGAGAACATAATATTCATAGCAAATGGAGTTTGACATAAACCATGACTCCAGCTTGAGTTGGGATTTTAACAGAGAGTTTCTAGTGCATGGTAACATATGATTATAGGTTCATTTAAGGTAAACCTTATTACTAATTGGGTGGCCATGGCATGCTATGCTAGGTGTTAACCATGGTCTATGAGGTTCATAAAATGATTTAGAGAAATCATGTATGGTAAGAAAGAGTTCTAATGATATTAAGAGTTGATATCATGTCTCATTGCCAATTAGTGATGAGCCTAGTAAGTCACACACATACACAAGTTATCACCTATTTAAATATGATTTAATTAATTAATTAAAGAGTTTAATTGATTAATTAAATAGGTTTGGTTTGCAATTAAATTGCAAAGTCCCTAGCATGACTTGAAACCAAATCTAGATTATTGGATGTGTAGTATAAATTAAATTTATATTTAAAGTGTTTAAATATGAATTTAATTAATGAGAAATTAATTAATAAAGATTAATTAATTAATTTATATTTGATATAAATTAATTAGAAGAAGAAAATAATTATTTTGGGTTAAGAACTCAAAATTAAGACACAGGGGCATTTTGGTCATTTTGCAGTATGACACGTGGCACCATGAGATGGTGACACATGGGATTACACATAAGCTTGCCAAATGTTTTTTAATCATGTAAGATGATTAAAATCAAGATTAAATATAGGTTTGACACTTGGCACAATGTGATTGGGTCACTTAAACCTAGAGCTAATCAAAGGGTGACATGTGGCAAGGGTTTAATGTGTTAACCTAGCTATTTAAGTGTTGTTATGAGAAAATAAAACACAACCAGCAGCCACACTCCTTTGTCTCCCCACTTTGAGGGTTTTTATCTCTTCTTCTTCATCTTTTATCAATTCAAAGAGATTAGCCATCAATCTCTTGAATTAAGAACACTAGAAATTGTTTCTAGTGTCCTGTTTACATCTTTAATCTCTTAAAAGGCAGAACTTGATTTTCTAATTAATAGAAAAAGCTTTAGAAGCTATTCAAGGGCTGCCATAGGTGTTCTTGGTGTGGACAAGCTAGAGGGACAACATCTGGTGTCCTGAAGATGAATCTCAAAGGCGCAGACACGCTGCAGTGCATCAAGAAGTTAGTGTAATCGTTCTTGATTTAATCTAGGGTTCTAAAATTAATCTGATTAATTTTAAAATCTTAAATGACAAATACAGATCCAAAAACATATTAAAAGAGTTTTAATATGTTGTTTATCATTGAAATCAAATAGATAAAAATAAATCTTGCATGATGCATGTGACCCTAGGTGAAAATTTTTGAATTCAATGGTATAAACTTGTGTTTTTCACGCTTCCGTTCCTTCATAAAATAATTGAGATTTTGAGATTATCATATTGAACTATTTTTAACAGGTTTAGAAGGACTGTTTGTCCGAAATACAGATGGCACCTTGCCGGATTTTTATTATCATTTTTGAAACACTGATTTTATTAAAGTATGAAAATAGAACCAGCATGATATGAATTTTACATAAAAGACTTCTTAAAATCAAATTGAGTTCAGGAAATGAGATAATCATAGACTAGGTGCTCCAGCACGTCGTGTAGCACGCATTGCTCGGCTACACTGTAGACGGGTGAGGGGTGTTAGATTTAGTGGTATCAGAGTACAGTTTAGGCGTTTCTGGACCTAGATAGTTTGCATATCATGCATTGCATTGTAAGTGTCACACATTACCCCTCTGTAAGGCATAACATGATCCCGTAGAATACCTAATGAATTACCGAACTTCACCTACCGATAACTCATTAAGTACCCTACAAAGGATTTTAAATCAATTTTCTTACTTTTGTTAAGTGGTGAGCATTTTCTAATAGGCATTTAAAACATTTAGTTAAAATTAAAACTAGTTAATATTTTTGGTCCATTTTAGTTTTCCGCAAATTCTATAAAAATTTTGATAGAGTTTCCTCTATATTTTGAGAAAACCGTTCTTCAAATACCTGTAAAAAGCCCTTTTAAAAGTTTTTCTCAACCACTACTTCAGTTTCACAATCAAACTCAATCAATTTCACAATCATTTCAATAAATTTCTCAAGTTCAAAATTCAATAGTCCTCAATGTATAGTCAATCAATTTCATACATTCATATTTTTTTTAAAGATAAACAATTTATGTATTCATCATACAAAAATTTACATTAAGAAAATCCAAACTAAAGTTTATTACAAATTTTATACAGATTTTGTACAAGCTGCTCAAAACCCATCTTCACATGTCCATACATTTCTTTGCATTACATACATCAAAATAATATTTACGATCAGGGTATAAATTATACCCGATAGCTTCAAAGCAGAACGATCCTCAATCCTCGTGACTCGATCTGCTCTTCCGATCTTTGTATCTGCGGCGACAAAGAATAGAAGCTATCACGAGTACTAGGACTCGATGGTGCACAACATACTAAAATAATCTTTATGCAAAACTTCAATCACATTTTTTCAAAATTTTGGCTAAACATGCGCATTAAACGCAAAACATAAATCATGAGATTTTAATACGAACCAAGTTCATTTCAAAGTATCAAACACATTTCATAAAATCCGTAGTTAGATCATGCCATTCGAAACAAATAGAATCTCAATAGCCAGAGGCTAAAGAGAAATCACATGAATCTCAATAGCCAGAGGCTAAAGAGAAATCACATCACAAGGCTAGCTAGCTCAAATATATGGATATCCATTCACATCCTCTTCTACTGGCATACCTCAACACTTCTCCAGAGAAGGAATCAAAATTCGAAACTAATTACCCCCACTAGTCGTGCTAGTGAGGTGTTCAAATATATGGTCATGACACTGCGGTTTCAAAACTTATCTTAACAATTTGCTAAACATTGTCATTTCAATATACACAATAACTTTCACAATTTAAGTCAAAACATCATCACTAATGTCACAAATAAATTTTCAATAATTCAAAGCAGATGTAAAATACATAATTCATTCACTTTATCAATATATTTTAAAACATAGTTATGTTGTGCACAAACCTCAAACGAGTCGCCTGTTGGCCTTGACTTGACTCCTCGGGTTCTGTCCCGGTATTCTTTTCTACTGAAACACGCAATTTTACAATGTTTCAGTACTAGAACTTAAAATAAATCCAAAATAAACTTAGCTTCACATTTACCTAGCTCTAACGTGTTAAATTCGACGTTTTCGAAATTTTGTGTTTCGGGTTACTATTCACTACACTATTCAAGTCAAATTATTGACTTTCTAAGGCTTAATAGGTATGGGAACTCCAACTTCACCCACATACCACATTTTGGTCATTAAACTTGTTGGTTTTGGTCATTTTCTCAAAACTTAGGTCATTTTGGCAAAATTTCCAATTTTCGGTTTTGGTGCTCCGAAGTTGCACTGTTCCATTGGTCAATCTACTGTTGGAATTTGACAAAACTTCCTTCATAGAAAATGTTCCTTATTGTCTTAAGTGTATTCTCATTTTTGGATCACCTCAATCGGAGTTTTGTAGCTCAAGTTATGGCCAAAATACTATTACTGTTCACGTGCACTGTTCATGCTGAGATTTTGGGTTCTGGCAGATTTTGATCCAACTTTGTTCAGTAATTTGGTCAAGTTAAGTTCATAATTTGGCTTAACTTTCTTCACATGAAATGTTCTACTATGTCTTAGGTTTCCATCGGTTCAAGAATAGCCTAAATTGGAGTTTTCTAGAAAGAGTTATAACCCTTCAAACATTACTGCTCAATGGAAATTCTGCAGAGTTGCAGGTTTGGTAACTTAACTTTGCTCAATAATTTGAATGGGTTAATGGCATAATTTGGGGTGGTGTTCTTCATGACAGTTTTAGATCTATGTCTTATCTAATTTCTGGTAAAATTTCAGGTCAATTTGACCTTCCTAGCTCGAGTTATGACCAAATGAACACTGTTCATTTGGTCAATTTGGTCAATTTGGTGAAGGGGCAGCCTGCTCTCATTTCACTTTGGTCAATTGTTTCACTAAGTTTTGGTCAGTTTTTGGCCATGGTTCCTTAATGAAAATTGTGCTATTTTATGTCTATTTTCATCCCCAATTGGTGGCATATCGATTGGACTTGTAAAATTTGAGTTTTGGTCCTTCAAAGTGGGTTTGGTCATGCTGCCAGCAGAATGACCATTGGACCTACGAATTTGATTCTCATTCCAACAATTCCCACACATTTCTTTTGGTCATTATTGACCAGTTTTCATCTCACAATAGACCAAGGTCATCATTTATGCATTTCTCCAAAATTTAGTTCACAAACCCTAGCATACAAAACCCTAATCTCACTTAATTGTTACAATTACTTACATTTATGCCTTTTCATCTTACTACCATACTCATGCAAGTTTATTAATACCTTTAATTCATTTAAAATACATCCACACTCATACATCCATGGCTTGCTGAAAATTCCCTCTCTTCCTAATCATGCAATATTTTTCAATTTCTTCATATAATCTCATTCATTTCTACCCTAAATCCATCATATAAACTAAAAAGAAAAGTTGGATTAGTTTACCTTAAGTGAGCAGAATTTGTCTATCTAATTCTTCAATTTTCCTCTACTTTTCTTCTTTCTTTTGTGATCAAACTTCTTCTCAAGTAACTAAATCAGGTTCTAATAAGTCAAGTTGGGGTCAAAATAGGCTTAAATGGTTGAAAGAAAGCTTGGATTCAAGCTTCTCTAGTGTAACAATGGTGGTTTATGGGAGAGGGAAGAGAGAATCACGTTTTTCTTTTTGAAGAAGATGACTTTAATTTTTTTTTCTTTTGTTTTCTTTTATTTATTTTGCTATGGAAGACCATAAAAAAAATCTAATTTAATAAATATTTAATTAATTCTTTTATGACATCATCTTTGACTTTTCTAACTTCTTTCTTTTCTTTTTCTTTTTTTTTATTTATTTTTTTCTATTAGTTCTTCAATTTAATTCTCGATTCCGAAATTTTCTTTTCTCCGATTTTATTGGGCCAGTTAGGTGAGTCGGCTCTGGTCAATTGACCAAATTGCCCCTCGAGTTCATCGGTTTGCAAATAATCTAATATTTCTTGGCTCCTGACCTAATTATTTGGTAGCTTAACAGATTCTTTTTCATGATTTTCTCTTTTCCACTTTGTGTTCATAAGGGTCCTAAGGACCGCAACGTCACTACGGTTTGAAATTTGAGTTTAAAATGACTTGCGATGCGTTCCCAGGAGGTCACTCATTTGTGACCGTGACTCTCGTTTAACCTCTTATGTTCTGTTTTTCTTATTTATAGTTAACTAATTAAACATTACTAATTATTTGTATTTATGGCTTCTCAAGTTGTCTTAAGTGTGGCTCTAATCTCCTTAATTGTCCGGACCGACACCGGTCACTGGAACAGTGAAATCTACCAGGCTATGCAAACGGGGGTGTTACAGTAAGTGTTAAGATGGCTCTAATGCGGATCTTTTGATTTGTTATTTTGATCAGAATATGGACTCCACAATGCAGAGAGCGATCGATGAGGAGGTGGAGAGTCATGCTCCATCTATGACTGAACCAGGAGATAGGAGAGAACCTGTTGTACCAGTACCAGATGCAACAGCCACATTTCAGCAAATGGCTGAGTTCTTTAGACAGATGGCTGGAGTTATGCCACCACCACCACCTCCACATCAAAAATCTGATATGGAGAAACTTAGAAAGTTCAGAGCAGTGGATTTTCTAGGCAAAAGGGAAGATGATTCTGTCATAGCTGAAAACTGGTTGGATAGAACTGGAAGAGTCTTGAAACAACTTCATTGTACTCCAGAGCAGAATTTGGAAGCTGTTGTATCACTACTGCAAGATGATGTATACCAATGGTGGGATACAATGACTAGTGAGGTGCCACCAGAACAAATAACTTGGGATTTCTTTCTCACTGAGTTCAGAAAGAAGTATATGGGCAGTGTATACCTGGAAGAGAAGAGAAGGGAATTTATTACCCTACACCAGAGACAGCTGACAGTGGCTGAATATGAAAGAAAATTTGTCAGACTGAGCTGCTATGGGCGGGAAATAGTCTCTAATGAGGCCGCGAGATGCAAGAGATTTGAGGAAGGACTCAATGATAACATTAAAGTAATGATTACAGCCTTGGGGATTATAAAGTTTACCAAGTTAGTGGAAGTCGCACTGAAGGTTGAAAAAGTTAGAATAAACAAGCAGAATAGAAGGGACAGACAACAAAAAAAAGGTCAGGGTCAGACTAGTACATCTTCTGCCCCTAGTAAGAAATTCAAAAGTTCGCCTACTTAGAGTTTTAGTAGAGCACCAAGTCAGGGTCAATCACAGAGGCCCAAATCTCAGTTTGCACTGAGGAGAGGTCAGTTCACCCCTTCAGTGGCTAGCTCTCCAGGTACAGGGTTCAGGGGATCAGCCCCAACAGTATCTATTGCTTGCCCACATTGCCAAAAATGGCATAAGGGGGGATGTTGGAGGATGATAGGTGCTTGTTTACGGTGTGGGTCTATAGACCACCTAATCTAAGATTGTCCACACAAAATTGCTACATTTACTTTGGTATCAATTTTTAGGCTGCCCCTCCAACTCTAAATGGGTAGAAAATCGGTAAGGCTGAGGTAGCCGTTACTTCATAGAGACCTGTATCTGAGTCTATGGAGAGAGCAGAAGGTAGAATACCATCCAGAGCCTATGTTATGAGGGCATAAGAGGAACAAGATGCTGTAGATGTCATCAAGAGTACGTTCCTCCTCTATAATACTTCAGTGCATGCATTAGTAGATCTAGGTTCTACTTATTCATATATTTGTATCAAGCTGCCCATAGAAAAGGGAATACCAGTAGAGGAAAGTGACTAAGACATCCTGGTCACAAATCTGCTAGGCCACAGTGTGGTAGTAAATAAGGTGTATAAGAGCTGTCCATTGAAGATTCAAGGGAAAGAGTTCTCAGCAGACTTAATCGAACTGCTTTTCCATGAGTTTAGCGTGATTTTGGGAATGGATTGGTTTTGCTATCATCAGGCAATGGTAGATTGTAAATTGAAGAGAATCTCTCTGAAAACTGTTAAGAATGAAGAAATAACAGTTGTGGATGAAAGGATAGATTTCTTGTCCAATGTCATCTCAGCTACAGTTGCAAGGAGATGGTTGAGAAAAGGGAGTGAAGCCTATCTGGCGCACGTGGTTGACACTAGGCAAGGTAAATTTAACTTGTCTGACATACTCACTGTAAGGGATTACTCTGAGGTATTTCCTGAGGAATTGCCTAGTTTGCCACTAGAAAGGAAAGTTGAATTTGCTATTGAGATTATGCCGGGTACAGTTCTGATTTCAATTGCTACGTATAGGATGGCACCTGCTGAATTGAAAGAGTTAAAAATCCAGCTGCAAGAATTACTAGATAAGGAGTTCATATGCCCCAGTGTGTCACCGTGGGGAGCTTTGGTACTATTTGTTAAGAAGAAAGATGGGACACTGAGGTTATGTATTGACTACCTGCAGTTAAACAAAGTAACAGTGAAGAACAAATATTCGTTGCCTAGAATTGACTATTTGTTTGATCAGTTGAAGGGAGCCAGTGTGTTTTCTAAGATTGATCTCAGATCAGGGTATCATCAGCTAAGGGTTAAGGATGCAGATGTGCCGAAGACTGCTTTCAGAACCCGGTATGGGCATTATGAATTCCTGGTGATGCCATTTGGGTTAACAAATGCTCCAGCTGCATTCATGGACCTTATGAACCGTATCTTCCATCTATATTTAGATCGGTTCGTAGTGGTCTTCATTGATGACATCCTGGTGTATTCCAAGGATAAAGCAGAACATGATGAGCGTTTGAGAATTATTCTGCAGACTCTAAAAGAGAAGAAAATGTACGCTAAATTGTCCAAGTGTGAGTTCTGGTTGAATGAAATTGCATTCCTTGGATATGTAGTATCAACTGAAGGGATTAGAGTGGATCCTAAGAAGATTGAAGCAATGATGGAATGGAAGCCTCCCAGAAATACAACTGAGATCAGAAGTTTGTTGGGGTTAGTTGGATATTATAGAAGATTTGTAAAGGGATTTTCCTTGATAGCTGCTCCAATGACCAAATTACTACACAAGAATATGAAATTTGACTGGAATGACAAGTGTCAATCCAGTTTTGAGAGGCTGAAGGCTATGTTGACAGAGGCACTAGTGTTAACACAACCAGTGTCAGGAAAAGACTTCGTAGTCTACAGTGATGCCTCACATAATAGGTTAGGGTGTGTACTCATGCAAGAAGGGAAAGTGGTTGCATATGCTTTCAGGCAGTTAAGGCCACATGAAAAGAATTACCCTACTCATGATTTGGAGTTAGTAGCAATTATCTTCGCATTGAAGATATGGAGGCATTACTTGTATGGAGAAAAATGCTACATATATATAGACCATAAGAGTCTAAAGTATCTACCAACCCAGAAGGAACTTAATTTGAGATAAAGGCAATGGATTGAATTCTTGAAAGATTATGATTGTGTGATTGACTACCACCCTGGGAAGGCAAACATAGTCGCTGATGCCTTAAGCAAAAAATCTATTATAGCATTAAGATCTCTGAATGCCCAATTGTCCTTAACTAATGACCGAGTTATTTTGGTTGAGTTGCAATTAAAGCTGAATCTATTACAACAGATACAGGATGGGCAGAAGACAGATGAGAAATTAATAGCTGTTATGGGCAAAATCACTCAAGGAAAGGAAACTGAATATGAAGTGAAAGAAAATGGGTGCCTGTACTATAAAGAAAGAGTATGTGTACTAGATGATAAAGAGTTGAAAACTAGTATTCTGAGAGAAGAACATAACAGTGTGTATGCTATGCACCCAGGAAGCACAAAAATGTATCATGACCTGAAACTTTGATACTGGTGGCCAGGTATAAAGAAGGACATAGCTAACTATGTAACTAGATGCTTGACATGTCAGCAAGTCAAAGAAGAACATCAAGTTCCATCAGGTTTGTTACAGCCTATAAACATACCTAAATAAAAATGGGACCGAGTCACTATGGACTTTATCAGTAGTCTACCTCTCGCTCAGAAGAAGCATGATGCAGTATGGGTGATTGTGGATAGGTTAACCAAATCAGCACATTTTTTGCTAGTCAGAATTGATTACTCACTGGAAAAGCTAGTAGAGTTGTACATTAGTGAGATAGTTAGACTACATGGAATTCCATTTTCCATTATATCTAATAGAGACTCGAGGTTTACATCTAGATTTTGGAAGAAATTACAAGAATCCTTAGGCACACAACTCCATTTTAGTACGGCTTTTCATCCTCAGACGGATGGACAATCAGAAAGAATAATCGAGGTAAATTTTGAAACTCATTTAGTTATTGCAAATAATAAATTGAGCTGATAATGATAATAATAACCGAACATATGTGATAAGTCCTCAAGAATATGCTGAGGAGTTGTGTTATTGAGTTTGAGGGAAGCTGGGACAGATACCTTCCACTGGCAGAATTTGCATGCAACAATAGCTATTAAGCTAGAATACAAATGGCACCCTATGAAGCACTGTATGGGAGAAAATGTAGAACACATGTATGTTAGACTGAATTGGGTGAAGATAAGCTAGTGAGACCAGACCTGGTAAAACAGAAAGAGGAAAAGGTGAAACTGATAAAGGCCAATTTGAAAGTTGCCTCAGACCGACAAAAATCCTATGCTGACTTGAAAAGAAAGGACATTGAGTATGAAGTTGGCAAGAAGGTATTTCTCAAAGTATCACCGTGGAAGAAAGTGTTGAGATTCGGGAAAAAGGGAAAATTAAGCCCTAGGTTCATTGGCCCATATGAAGTTATTGAACGTGTGGGATCAGTAGCCTACAGATTAGCATTACCACCTAAGCTGGACAAGATACATAATGTGTTCCATGTCTCGATGCTCAGAAGATACAGATCAGATCCTTCACATGTCATCTTAGTAGAAGAAATTGTTGTACAACCTGATCTGACATATGAAGAAGAACCGATTAAAATCTTGGCACGAAAGGTAAAAGAGCTCAGAAACAAGACAATTCCACTAGTAAAAATCCTATGGAAACACCACAACACAGAAGAGGCAACATGGGAGAGCGAGGAGACAATGAGGCAACAGTTCCCTCAGCTCTTCACATCAGGTAAATTTTGAGGACGAAATTTTTATTTAGAGGGGAAGAGTTGTAACATCCTTCTTGTACGTATTCTGTATGTTCTATTGTCCCAGTGACCTAATATCAGTCCAGGAAAGTCAGGATGTCTGGAACTATACTTCGGTGATAGTGAACAGACATATATTGATGAAATAAATAAAAAGAAAATACAAGAAAAATTAAAAATAATAGAAGAGAAAAAATGGAACTAAGTTAAACGAGCCGGCACCGTAGCGATGGCGACCGCACCGAAAAGTTATGGTGGAGGCAATTGCCGACCTAAGGACTGCGGGTAGCCCTCGGAATTAAATTTCGAGACATAATTAAAGGTTTATTAAAATGTAATTGACACTAAAAATATCAAAAAAAATTAATAAATTAGTATAAAGAAAAAAATAAAAAATTGAGAAACAGATAAAAATTATAGTTACCGAAAAATCGGGAATACAACCTGAAGAGGGGCATTTTGGTCATTTGATACCTAGAGTTGACTTTTGATGTAAATGTCCATGAAAAATTAGTAGTGTTAAATTTTGAAAATGCAATGAAAAATGATATTATGTATAAAAGATAATTAGGAAGAAATTAAGGGGTGTAATGGAAATTAACTAAAGTGGATTATTATAATATATTAAGGAGGATTAGTGGAGCACTATGGGATTACATAAACTTCACTAATGGATATGTGTACAACTATTCAACATCTTCTTCCTTCAATCCATTTCTTGGCCGAATACAATTTCCTCCCAAAAACCACCATTAACGTCCTAAGCAAGAGCTTCATATCCACCATGAATAAGCCATAGTTTTCTCAAGCTCCTTCACTAAAGTTGCTCTATACATCTTGGGCAACATATTGGGAACAAGAAAGAAGAGTTTTGGTAGAGTTTTGAGAAAGCTCATAAGAAGTAAGTGTCCAAATTCCCCCCCTTTCTTTAGTGAACTTCATGTTTAGGTTGAGGTGTGTTGAATAGTGAAGGAAATTTTTAGAAATTGTTGAGCAATGCAATTGTTTAGTTTTGGCAGCCATGAGAGTCAAAGATGTTGAGTTTTTCTTACTTCTAATGGTTGGAAATTAAAGTTGATTTAGTCAATTTAAAGTTGTAGTAAATTAGTTTCCATGTATATGTATATTGAGTACTTGAATTTAAGGGTTTGGAAAGCAAATTGAATATCTTAGCAAACTGCCACTTTTGGCAGCCTTTAAATTCATGAATTAATGTTTGGTTTCATGAATTTCTTTGATGAATTATGGTGAAGATAAATTAAGGGCAGTGTATGTGAAGTAATGGTTGGGAGGGTATATGTTATAATCAAGTGTTTTCATGTAGATATGATGTTGAATATAACTTTGCAAATTAGGGTTATATAATGTACATGGAGCACTTGTATATTATGTCCAAATGGACATGATTGAGATATGATGAATGGTATAGAAGTGTTATGAATGTATATTTGTAGTTTTGGGAGGAGAAGTGTCATTTAGAAGTATTCTTTGTGTGCAGATTTTGTGTTGTGAAGGCAGTAGGTAAATTGAACCCTAAGTGATAATTGGTGACCCCAATTGGTATGAGGCCAATAGGAGGTGAAACTAGACACAAAATAGGCTAACTTTCATGTAGAAATGTTGTCAAAATTCTGCCTATAAACTAACCTTAAAAATGACCTAATCCAGAATTGGCAAGTGCAAGCTTAGATTTTTGACCATATGAACAGTAGTCACTAAGATGACATAACTCACTCAAAACAGGTCCAAATGACCTGAAATTTTACCATGGAAAGCCTAGACATAGAGCTACAATTCTTATGAAGACACCAAAGCCCAGAAACGGCCAGAACCAAGTCAAATTGCTTGCCCAAGTTTGGGTACCAAAACTGCCAGAACTGAATGTGATTTAAAATTGACTAAATTTTGCACTAAAGATGTAATCTGTCCAGCTTTAGTAAATTGACCATATCTTGGTCTATACAACTCAGAATGACTTGAAATTTGTGCCAAAAGTTCAATAAGACATAGAGCTACAATTTTTCTTCTTTGACCAGAAGCTAAAAACCAAGAGAAATAGGATATTAAACTAGACCAATCTAGCACACTAAAACTGAAAATTTGACATTTAAATACATTGAAGCTTGAAGTAATTTGGTAATGAATGCCAACTTGTGAAAAGGGTAAATTGCACTATATTGGCAGCATATTGAATTATAAATTGTAACATGTTGATGCTAGAATCACTTATCCTTATTATCTAAAAAGGTTAACATTTACATTGACTTGTGAATTCATGATAACTAATAAACTAAAAAAAATAAAGAATTAAACAATTAATTTGTAATGTGCCCTAGTTTGCCTAGTTGACTAGTTTGGATAGGTTGGCATGCCAATAGGATTCTGACAGCTGTTCTGTACATGGCTGTATGTCATACTGTGTTTTTACGGCATATTATGCCGCATTGTGACTTTAATAGCCTACGACTATACGTATTGTATTATTATACTTGGCTTATCGCCAGATTGACTATATAGCTTTTTAACCACACTGTTTGCACACTGGGAGACACTTTGTGACCATTGGTGTGATGGCCCGAGGAACTAGGTACCCAGTGCCAATATATCCGTTCATCCAATCTAGTCAGTTTATAGGTTACACGGGCAGTTAATTTAAGCATTATTAAATTCAAATAGTTAAATTCACTTTATTGACATACAGTATCACCAAAAAAAATTAGCAAGAATGAAAAGTTAACAAATAAAAGTAGAAACAACAATCGCAAAGAATATCGATATCATAAATTCATAAACAATTCATTTATTTTATTTTAGTGTATATTTCTTTATATTTGGCACCACTAAGCAGAATTGCTTAGCGTGTTGCTTTTGCTACGCATAGGTATTGGAGACACAGCTGGGGAGCCCAGCAGACCCACGATCGGGTGAGACATCTGATCTGCACAGGAGTCCAGAGTCATCTGCTCTACACTGCATACATGGTAGGACTTAGGATCTTGTGTGATGACTATCAGTTGTATTTTGACATTTTGTTATGTAATATGTATATCATAAAACTTTAAGGTTTGTAATAATTTGCATATATTAACTTTATATAGAGAATGTTAGGATGTATTGAAGTTATAATGGACTATATTTTGAAACTATTTAAATATTATAAAAAGCAATAGACTGTATTGAAATATTGAGACTATGAAATAATTGAGATTTTGAGATTATCATATTGAAATGTTTTTAACAGGTTTAGAAGGACAGTTTATCCGAAATACATATAACACCCCTTACCCATCTACAGTATATCCGAGTAAGATATGTCACACAGTGTACTGGAACGCTCTATTTTATCTCAATCATTTTTATTCTTCCTTAATTTATTTTTATCATAGTTTTTCAATATTTTTTGTGAAATAAAATTCATTTAAGTCATTTATTGAAGTCATAAATTTATTTGAGGTTTCGTAAATTTTATAGAAAATTCGGCAGAGTACCGGCTAAAAATGGAGAAAACATTTCTTCGGAACCTGTTAAAAACACTTCCACTAATCATTTCCAATCATTCTCAAACTCCAATAATTATCAAAATCTCAATATTTTCCACAACATTTCCATTTCTCAATCATTCATTTCTCATGGTATTCATATATAAGCAATAAATAAATAATCAATTTTTCCATTCATAAACACAATTTCTACTATTTACATTAATACCAAAATACATTACATAAGTTTCAATTACATATGAGAAAATAAAAGTTAATTACAAAATATCAAAATAAAACCTAGTGTCCTACCAATGCACTGATGACGGTGAGGTGACACGGACACTATGCAGAACTGCAGATGGTCTCACCCAGTCTGTGGTCTACTGGGCTCTCGATCGGTCTCTCCAGAACCTACGCGTGGCAAAAGCAATGCGCTAAGCAATAATGCTTAGTAGTGCCAATAATAAAATAAAAAGAAATAATAGAAAATAAATATGCAGTGAATGTATTGATGTCTCATTGCAAATAAATTTTCGTTGAGTATTTGTAGTCTTACTTATTTTGTACTTGTTATATTCATTATTTCAGTAAATTTATCCACTTTCATTTTTGGTTGCCCAAGTAACCTATCTTTGGATGACTGGATCGGATAAGCGGGTAACCGCCTTTGGATATCCGATTACCTCGCCGTCACACCATCGGTCACATATGTATCTCCGGTGCAACGTAACAACTAATAAGTGTAATAACATTAGGCACAAGGCCAAGTCTCAACACAATGTCAGAATGGCTAAAAGCCATGAAATCACAGAATGGCATAATGCCATGTGCAGTACTGCTAACTGAACCCTATTGGCATGCCAAGCTATCCAAACCAATCTTGTTAGGTATACTAGGGCATTTCACACTTTTAAGTTTCACAATTTTTGGAATTTAAGTTTTAGTGTTACTATTCCATTCATTGGTCAACAAAAATGTTGAATTTTGCATAGGCAATAGGTACATTGGTTTTAATATCATCAACATACCACATTTTGCATTCAAAATTTGTTGGTATTGGTTGCCAATACCATTTCTAAGCTTAATGTTAGTTGGGCAGAATTTTCAGTTTTTATGCCTTGTCTTTACTGTTCCATTGGTCAATTTTGCAGTGGGAATTTAGCAAAATGATCAACCTAAAAGTTGTTCCTTATTTTTTCTAGTTGAATTTCCTTTTTTGAATCACTCCATTTGGAGTTTTGTAGCTCAAGTTATGATCCAAAAACCACAACTGGCCAGATTGAAATTTTTCTGGACTGACCATATCTACAGTGCAGTGAACAGTGACTTCAACTCACTTGTTAGATAGGTTCTGGTCATAATTTGGGTTAGGTTTCTTCATGAAAGTTGTTGGTATATATCTCATCTTGTTGTGGGTAAAATTTCAGGTCAATTGGACCATTCTACACTCAGTTATGGCCAAATGACCAAATACTGTTCATTTGGTCATTCTGCAGAAATAGACTGCAGGTCACCCGGATTGGGGCAAGCTTTTGGTCCACTTAGTTTGGTCTTATGGGCATGGTTTCTTCACCAAAGTTGTGCCATTATGTGTCTAGTTTCATGTCCAATTGTCCAAACACCAATTGAACCTCTACAATTCAAGTTATGGCTGCCCAAACCTGCTGGACTCATGTCTAATTCTGCAGGTCACCTTGGGCAGCCACACTAAACCTAAATCCCATCACTAAACACACTTTATTTCTTGTTTACCAATAACCAAATGGTCACTAATTGACCATTACAAGGTTAATAAACCATTACATGAGCAAACCCTATTGTTGTTAATAGTCCGCATTTTCCATGTTCATACATGCCTAATCTTTGTATTTCACTTACACAATTAGGTTCAATTACTCATTTAATACCAAGGGAAGCTCATGAACCACTTTACTTTAAGCAAACTCATCAACCCTAACCTAAGCTGCCAAAACTATAGGAAATAAATACACATAATTTTTATTTTGTTTTTCTTACATTTTCTACTTATCTCATGGCATTAAGCATGAATTAAGTAAAAATAGTAAGAGTTTGGACACTAACCTTGTGAGCAGAATTTTTCCACTCAAAATTCCTTCACTTTCTTTGGCTTTCTTAGCAGCCAAACACCTTCCCAAGAGGTAAGGATAATTTTTAATGAAGAGAACTTAAGGTTTAGTGGTGAGAATTCAAGGTTTGGAAGAGAGAAAATGAAAGGAATTTTAATGGAGGAAGAAAAGGTTCACGGCTGGAAATGGGAAGAAGAAGAAAGCTGGATTTTTCTTTCATTTTCTGCCCATTTTATTGATTTTAAATGGGTTAAGGACATGTGTCACAACATGATTGGTCATTGGGGTTTTAATGACATCATAATGATGTCAAAATTCTCATTTATTCCATTTTCTTTACTTTTTTTCTTTTTTACTCCTTTTCAATTCAATTTTTACCAATATTTATTCATATTTTATATTACAATAATTATTTACTTAATTGGACAAGTCGGCCAAAAATCACCTCTGAAGGCGAAATGACCAAAATGCCCTCCGTTTGGCTTCACAGACCAAAATTATCTTTACCGATTGAAAAATTTTCCTAAGTATTTTCTTGGCATTCTAATGCCATAGAAACCTCAATGACCCTTCTCTGGAGTCCCAAAAATTATTTTATGAATTTTCCCTCAGGTCTAGGGCTTCTAGTTGCGAGAACCGCAACTTCCTACTAGGTTACCCATCTCTTGGGCACCGGCTCATTTAACTTGGTTGTATTTTATTTCTAAAATTTTTTCTAAATTTTTCTTATTAATATTTGAGTTATTTATGGTTCTTCACTTTAGTTTAAATATTTTTCCAGACGGTCTAGCTGTCCGGACCGACACCGATCACCGAAACAGTAGAATGTGCAGAATTGCTACAGGGAGGGTGTTATAATACAGATGGCACCTTGCCAGATTTGTATTACTATTTTTGAAACACTGATTTTATTAAAGTATGAAAATAGAACCAGCATGATATGAATTTTACATAAAAGACTTCTTAAAATGAAATTGAGTTTAGAAAATGAGATAATCACAGACTAGGTGCTCCGGAACGCCGTGTAGCACGCCTTGCTCGGCTACACTGTAGACGGGTGAGGGGTGTTATAAAATCCTATACGTACATGATGTGCTTTATGCTTAAGCCATCTGCCAGAATCTTATGTCTGTTATTATGTTGGGTAAATTAGGTTTTTATTTATTGTTTAATAAAGATGGTGTAGATCTGCTTCATGAACATGCTAAGTATGGTAATGGTTATGTACTTGATGGTATTATTGTGTTGGATGTTGAATAAAATTTTAATAATAATAATAATAATAATAATGTTTACTTTTCATTATTTATACCTTCAATTGATGATATGAATGTATGGCATGCTAGGCTAGGTCATATTGGCTACCAATGTCTAAATCGATTAGCTAAAGAGGGCTTACTCAGTAACCTAGACAAAGTCAAATTGTCTACTTGTGAGCTTTGCTTAGCTGGAAAAATAGCACGAAAACCATTTGGTAAAGGGATAAGGGCTGAATATCCATTACAATTAATCCATTCTGACATCTGTAGCCCAATGAATGTAAGGGCAAGGCATGGTGCTATTTATTTCATCACATTTATTCACAATTTTTCTAGATTTGATTATGTCTATATGATCTCTCACAAATTTGAAGCTTTAAGTTGCTTCATTAAATATATGAATTTAGTTGAGAATTAGCTAGATAGAAAAATCAAAGCTTTAGGAACTGACCATGGTCTCGAATGAGTTCAAACAATTATGTGGTGAAAAAGGAATACAACGACAATTAACTATTCCTTATATGCCGCAAAAAAATGATGTTGTTAAAGAACAAGTAGAACCTTACTTGAAATGGTTGGATTAATGATGATTAAACCAAATTTGCCTATCACCTATAGTGGTGATGCATTGCTTACTGCCACACTTACTTTTAACCGTGTATCTTCAAAGTCAGTTGCTAGAACTCCATATGAGTTATGGACTAATAGAAAATATGACTTAAGTGTTCTAAAACCTTGGGGTGTGCTACTTTTGTTAATAAAATTTGGTCCAAGAGGAAGGAAGAGTATATTTATTAGATATTCTTAATAGTTAAAGAGACATTTTTTATTGGTGATCAGATAATGGCACCATAACTGAGTTAGAATCACGTGATGTCACATTCTTAGAGAATGAATATCCTAGATGGGGGGAGATAGGTTAAGATTTATCTATATATGAACTTACAGACTATACTGCTTCCACTATAAAGCCTAAAAAGGGTTCTCTTCCGAGTGGGAGTATTTCACCTATTGAGGAATTGGTTCCTAGTGACACTGAAATGCATTCTATAGTGAATCCATCTCATATAGCTGGTCCAATTAAGAGTAACTATAACATTGATGAGTTCATTAATCAATCTCAACCTCTACGATCAAGTCATCCTCATGTTCCCCGACATCGTTATGAGATCAAAGGGGAAGCATTTATAGTTACTCCACAAGATAAAAAGGAGCCAAGAAATGTAAATGAGGCTCTCACATTTCCTGCTAAGGATAAATGGATTAAAGCAATGGAAGAAGAAATGAAGTTTATGCAATCAAACCAAGTGTGGGAGCTAGTTAATTTGCCAGTAAGATGAAAGGTTATAATGAACAAATGGGTTCTCTAAATCAGATGTAAGGCTGATGAAAGTATCTAAAGATATAAAGCTCATCTTATAGCCAAAAGGGTATACATAATATGAAGGAATTGATTATGAGGAAACCTTTTCACCTATTGTGAGATTTACTTCTATTAGGCTAATCTTATATATATTGGCTAGCTTAGATCTTGAATTACATCAAATGGATGTCAAGATTGCTTTTCTCAATAGAGAACTAGAAGAAGTAATCTATATGGAACAACTAATAGGTTTTGTTAAGAAAAGGAGTCTGTACAAAAACCTTTACGTTCTTGACTTTTCTTAATGAAACCTATAGGTCATTCCATATAGATTTCTTCTTTTAATTCTCCATTAAGAAAAATAGTCTTGATATCCATTTGTTGTAATTCAAAATCCAAGATAGCCACATAAGATTAACCTAATAGAAGTAAACCTCACAACAGGTGAAAAGGTTTCACCATAATCAATTCTTTCTTATTGTGTATACCCTTTAGCTAAAAGATAAGCTTTGTATCTTTTGCTACTTTCATTAAACTTACGTTTGATTTTGAGAACCCATTTGTTCTTTATAGCCTTTCGTCTTATTGGCAAATCAACTAGCTCGCACACTTGGTTTGATTGCTTAGACTCTATTTTTTCTTCCATTGCTTTAATCCATTTATCCTTAGTAGGACACGTGAGAGCCTCATTTACACTTCTTGGATCCTTTTCATCTTATGGAGCTAGCTGGGGCATAGAGTATGTCAAAGAAATAAAAAAGCAATTATCATCTAAATTTGAGATGAAAGATATGGGTGAATCAACTTACATTCTTAGAGTTAAGACTTCAAGAGATCGTTCAAAGAAACTATTATCTCTTTCACAATATCCATAAATTAAGAAAACTCTTGGATGATTTAATATGCAAGAATGCAAACCCATAAACACTCCTACATCTAAAAGCGAGGCTTTAAGCCGTAGAGTTTGTCCTAAGACTCTATAAGAAAAGGAGCAAATGAGCAGAGTTCCTTAATATAGTCAGTAGTTTTATTTATGCTATAATATGTGCAAGACTTGATGTATGCTATGCTATTGGGCTTGTTAATAGATATGAATATGATTGAGGACATCTATATTAGACTCAATTAAGAGAATACTGAGATATCTAAAAGGCACAACTGATTAGTCACTATGTTTTGAAGGAACAGATCTGCAATTTAAAGTCTATACTGATGCTAATTAGGGAGGTGATTTAGATGAAAAGAAATCTACCTTTGGATATATTTTCTTACTAAATAATGGTTATGTATCATGGAGTAGTAAGAGACAATCTTATATTGCCTTATCAACTTTAGAAGCTGAATTTGTAGCATTTCCAATGGTTGTGCAAGAAGCTGTGTTGCTAAAATGATTCCTAGTACATTTGCATGCGTTAGACAGTGTTGTTGAACCAGTGTTGGTTAATTTTGATAGCCAAGCTGCAATAGCCTACACTAAGGATTCCAAGTACCATGGAAAGACAAAGCATATTGATATAAGTATAATTTTGTTAGAGATGTGGTTGCATAGAAAGAGTTGAACATGAAATACATATCTACGCATGATATGGTCACGAAACCCTTGACAAAACCCATTGCAAAGAAGGTTTACAATCGGCATGTTAATTCATTAGGTTTGCATAGATGTTAATGTCCTTTACTTTATATATTTCCCAAACATGTTTATGTAAATGACATTATTAAATAATTTATATCAATTTTATTTGCGCTTAAATTATTTTATTTTAATTATATTATATGTTTTGAATATATTTTAAGAAGTATGTCTGATGGATAAAAGATTAGTCTTTTCACACAGGCAATCGCCATTATTATCTAAGAGATTGATGAAGATGAGATAATTATAAACTTATTTATTATCTAAAGTGATAATATTAAGAGCTCAAAGTTTATAATATTAATGTCGTTCATTGGAAAAATATTTAATCATATGTGATTAATAATAGTATCTGGCTTAACACTGGATATGAGTTCTGATGAGCATAAAATAGAGCAGATATGTGAACTGAAAGTTAGATATTGGGAATATTTGAACTATCATCTGCACAGTGTTAAAATTATAGACATATATTCCATAGGAAAGGAGATAATATTGTGGTATCTGATTCATACCATGTATGCGATAAATGTCTAGCCACTTGATATTTTGTGAAGCCCTGAAGATTATAAGTAATCTTCACGTTAGACCTTCATGACTCTGATCAGTTACTCGAGACTTAAATTAGTGCTTGCTATCTTAGATTGTTACCAAAGGATCATGAATTATTTGATTTAGTTAGCAAGACCTTACTAGAAAATCAAATTAAGGTTTGGAGAATCATAAGACGAGGAAGATCATTAAAGTATTATCACATGAAATTGTGTTTATTGATCAATCAATTATGTTTTATTTGGGATAGACATAATTTTGAACTCAATATTAAAAAAATGAGATTATGAGAGATTTAAATGTGATAAATGATCTAGGGTGCTGTACATTGCATTTACTCTAAAGTTCCATCAATCAAGATGCTATAGTGTTCTAACAGGTATATAGCAACCAAAGCCCTCAAGATATGCACAGATCACACGGTCTATTTGTAAAGTATGAATATTGTAGAATTGAAATGAAAGTTGACCAATCATGTGTGAGTGGGAGTTGAAGGAATTTGGGTCCGGGTCAAGGTCACCTATATGGGTCAACTTAGATCCATATCCTTTAATGTTATTTATTTATTAAATAAGAAAATGCAACAATTTGCATGCATTACATGTAGTTATATGCATGTACAACAAAAGACAAAAGGAATGAACTTATTCTCCTCCTCTGTAAGTATAAAACATATAAAAGGACAAAATAAAGAAAAAAAGAGGTGTTTTTTTTTTTTTAACTTAAAAAAGAGAATAGAAAAGTCAAGTGAGTGCAATTGATCAACTCTCATCTTTTGCAAATTATCATTTTTTGCAATAAGGCATGCAATTAAACTATGATTTTATGGATTTAGTTCACATATTAACATGTGATTAACTCTAAACTAGTAATACAAAAAAATGGTGCTTAGTGTTTATGCATAAGCATGGATTAGGAACCATGCTATTTTTTTTTTCTTGAGTTATAAATGTAGTAAAGTCAAACTCGATTCAAGCATGTTTGCATCATAAATTAAATGAGCTTAACTAAGATCATTAATATTATTACATTTAATTAAAATTTTATTTAAATTCTAATTTAATTCAAATTAAAAATAACTTAAAATTTAAATTACATTTAAATAATACAAATTTAAATTAAATTTAAAAAATCAACGGGTCCCATTTAGGCCCACACGCTTGCTGTTAAAAGCAAGTAATTAATTGATAATAGTGGAGGGGGAAGGCTCTTTTCATAGGGAAGCCTTATGACTCCTTCCTGCCTTTTTAGTTGACGTGGGACAAAATTCCCACATTGGTTTTTTTATTTCTTTTAATTTAGTAATTATTTTTTTAATTAAAGATTTTTAATTTAAATTTTATTTATATAAATAATCTATTATAATAAAGATAATATAAGATATTATATAACATATAATTAAAATTTTGCCATATTTATTATAATAATTAAAAATTTTTAAGATTTACAATTGATTAAAAATTATATTTCAATCTAAAAGCACAAAAAGTGAAAATCAATATTTCATCCATATATAGCCTTATACCTAACTTTTAACCTTTTAAAAGTTTAAAGAGAGAGAGTAAGAGAGAGTATGTGTGTTTCAAAGGTTTAACATTCAAATTCTGTCTCATTGAAATCTATGTAGTTTTGGTTTATTTAATGAGTTAATATGAATAAAATGAATATAATTAATTTTTTACATAAATTTTCATTTAATTACTATATGTTATTTTATACACCTAATATATATATATATTAGCTTATTAATTTGTTCATATATAATTATAAGTTTATTAATTATTATAATAATAGATGCTATTATTACTGTATTAAATGAATGAGCGAAGGCTAATGAATCTGTGACAAGTGAGACTGGCTTACTCGGGCTAGGGCTAAGTATTACTAAAAGGTTGGAACTAACCAATTAGGTAGCTAATCCTTTACCTTTATAAGCCCTTAGAATTACTTACAATCTTTTAATATGGGACTTTTGACACTCGCTCAGGTGGCAACTATTTTTGATTGATATTTGAAACTTGAAATCCTCCTCCTGAAACCTTGAATTGACACAATGGCTACACCAGGAACGTTGACATTTGAACTAAACTGGGGCAGACCTGCTCTGATACCATATCACAAACTTGAATTAAATGGTGGAGGTGAGTGAGTGAGCTAAGGCAAGAGTCCGTGATCAGTGAGATGGGCTTACTTGGGTTAAAACCAACCATTGCTAAGAAGAGAGAGAAATAGATTAGAGAGAGATAACCTATGGTAAAGTTGAAGCTTAACCTTTTAAAGGTTAGAGTTTAGAGAGAGAGAGAGAGAGAGAAAGAAAGAGAGAGAGAGAGATTTAAAGGTTTAAGAGAGAGAGAGTGCTTAAGGGAAAGAGACTGGAAGAGGGAAAGAGAGTAATAATAATGGTAAAATATCTTGCTAATAAACTTGAATCTTAGTCTTTTAATGGTTTAAAATTCATAGTGAAATTGTAGACCCTTATTTTGTGATTTATTATGAATATGTGCATTGAGGCTGTGGGGAACCCGATGATGAAAAAATTATATGACTGTAAGATGTAATTGGAGGCATAGACCTGAATTATTAATTTCGCAGCAAGATCTTGAAAAAAGAATAATAATATATTTTTGGAAAATTAATTAAATTTAAATAAGATTTTATTTTGTTTAAATTTAATGTGGGTAGGTCTTAAATGGACCTAATTAAATTTAATTGAGCCCCATGGGCCTAAGAAAGCCTAGTTAGGAATTTTAAATAGAACTCATTTAATTTATTTTCTGAAAATTAAAATAAGAAAATATCTTTTTCTCTCTCCCTCTCCCATACAAACTCTCTCTCCCACTTGGTCCCACTCTCTTTCTCACTCCTTATTGGTGCAGCCCCCTTTTCCTCTTCTCTTACTGGTTGAAACACCTCAACCATATCTCAGTCTCACTCAAATTCCTCAACTCTAGTTATTTAAGTTATCTAAACCTTATCACACTAGGACTCCAAACCCCACCACACCTCTTCGTTACTCTCTATTGGGGTGACCCCCCCTTTCCCTCTCTTCTTATTGGTTGGAACACCACACTCATATCCCAATCTCACCCAAATTCTGCAACCCTAGTTGTTTAAGTTATCTAAACCTTATCACCCTAGGACTCTAAATCCTATCACACCTCTCTCCCAAAACCCTATAAATACCCTACTGAAAAAAATAAAAAGAACAAAAAAGAGGAAAGATTCAGAAATATTTAGGGCTATTTAGAGATACCTTAGAGCTAAAGAAAATTTAGAGATATTCAGAAACTCATTTAGTTCTTTCTTATTTCCTTTCTTTTCTTTTCTTGAAGAAGATTTTCATGCAAGATTTCTTGAAGGTTGATTTTTGTTATTTTCTTTTCAAGATCTATGCCATGTAATATTTAATTTTATGCTCTTGGTCTTTTAATTTATCTTGCATGTTCATGTGGATCATGTAATTATGTTTAATTTGAGGGGATACACAACTCTGCACATATTCAGTTTTTTGTCTCTCATATTCTTATCTTTTTTTGTCATTTTTTGAATTAATAAAAATTTTATTAAACTTATATTCATATTCTTTATGAAATTCTATTAATTTTAGGCTCAAGAATCACTGAAAAAACTTTTGTATTTTATAAGTTATGGCCATTTGAAGTTAGGGTTCCTGCAAAATCCAATTTGTAGTATATCCGACTTGTGAAGTCCATAGCTCTCTTGTTTCTTAATAATTTTGCGTGAATCTGGTGTCTAAAATTAATTTCAGAATCTTATTAATCTTTTCCAATTGGTTTTGCATTCATATCTATTGTGGTTAATGAGTTATGAATATTATAAAAAGTAGTACGATTCTGTCATTTAGAAAAGTTAAGATTTATGTAAACCATTTAGCTAGGTTTTGTTTTGGTTTATAAATTTTATGAACTTGTATGATGTGTTGGCTGTCTTCTGTAATTTTTTTGTGATTTTTAGGCATAACTAACTATTTTTCAAAAATCAAATTTCTTACTACTGCCAATCTGCCAAAATCTGAAAATTATATGTTTATGCATGTTCTTGTGTGTTCTTAGGTTCTAATTGATATTTGATCTCTTTTTCTGTCCTCTTTTAATTTAAGAGGTGTTATGAAGTGTTTGGATCATGTTAGAAGACTTAGACCATTAGTTAATTGTAGTTGATTAGGAATTTGAACCTCTTTAGGAGACTAAAGTTAGAATCCAATGTGAATTATTGTAACACCCCTATTTGCATAGCCTGGTGTATGTTACTGTTCCGGTGACCGATGTTGGTCTAGACAATTAAGAGGATTAGAACCACGTCTAAGACACCTAGTTAAGCCTTGAATGGAAATAATTAGTAATTGCCAAATAGTTAAGTATAAAGAAGAAAAATAAAGTATAAAAAGTTAAATGAGCCGGGAGTCACAACGATGGATGACCTTCTCGGAAATGACTACGAGGTCAGTCTTAACTCAAATTTAGAATAGTAAAATGTGACGTCGAGATCCTTAAGACTATTGCGAATACAGTGGAAAAGAGAAAATCATAGAAAAGAAAATCCGGAATTGGGAACACTGACCTGTACAAAAATGACCAAATGAACAGTAGTTACGTAAATGACCAAAACTTGGCCTAGAAAGGTCCGAATGACCTGAATTTTATACCGATAGAAAGCTGAGACATATCCCTACAACTTTCATGAAGAAAACAAACCGAAAATTTGACCATAACCTGTCCAAAAACTCACCTGTAATCAATGTACAAAAACTGTTAGTGGGGTGAGTTTGCCTTATCGTGGTGTACAACACGGCATGTTTGGAAATTTTGTGTCATGGCCTAAGTTGTGTTATTGATTGGCAACATTGTGTTTATTAAATTGTTTGATCAAATTGTGTTATATTAAGCTTTGAAAATTGTGAAATATTTAAATTGTGATTTGTTATAAAGGTGATTTGAAAAATTGTGAAATGTGATTGTGAAATATTTGAGCTGTGAATTGATAACAAATGTTTTATATTTTGAATTTTTCATTTTATTGTGCACCACTGAGTATTTTTATACTCAGCGATAGCTTTTTTTGCTGTCACAGATAGAGACAAAGAAAAAGCAGTAGAGTGAGTTATACTGATTGTTAGAACTACACAGAGGCTTTTGTGCGGGTATTTAGTTATACCCTTGTAGCTTCTTTTAAAGTAAATAGTTTAGTGTCATATGTGTTAATATAAAATTGAGCAGTTGTACATTAATTTGTAATAATATTATTTTTTATTTTTCTTTTGTAAAATAAGATTTGTGTATTTAAATTTAATTTAATGCAATGTTTATGAATTATCAAATTGTTTTGAAAAATTTTTAAGTTGTGAAATTTGAGTTGAAATTTGGTTAAATTGTATTGATTAGAGGATATATTGGCGATTGGGGTCGAGAAATGAAATGAATTATTTGGAAGTATTTTTCACAGGTTTTGAAGAACTATTTTTTCCCAAATATAAACGACTCTCTGTCGAAAATTTTCCAAAATTTGCGTAAAAATAAAAATGTACAAAAATTTTAACTAGTCTTTAAACTTCAAATAAAAGTTTTTAATTCCTATCAAAAGTGCTCGCTACCTTCGAAAAGTAAGAAAATTGTTTTAAAATCCATTGTAGTATATTTAATAGGTTATCAGTAGGCGAAGTACGATAATTCATTAGATGTACTACGGGATTATGTTACATCTTACTGAGGGGTAGGGTGTGACAATTATTATTAGTATTTTCTTATTTTCTTTATTTTCTTTAGTTCCTTTATTTTCTATTACAAACAAAATTGGTAAGCAGCCCTAAGGTATGTACCAAAGAGGATATTTGTGTGGAGCTTACATGGAGCTAAACAGGAGTAAGCCAGGGTTATCATTGCCATACTAGAAGAGAATACTCTTTTTTAAGGGTAGTTTACCCGAATGACAACTGTAATTACTAACAAGTAAGTAATCCTAAATTTCTAGAATAACCATTGGCATTAAATTGTAGTAATAATAGAATTATTTTTTTTTGTAAATTAAAATTAACTTTGTTTTTAATTTAACTGACTTTGGCGTGTAATTAATTTAGATAAATACTTTGTAAATTAAAATTAATCTTGTTTGTAAATTAAACTAACTTTGACATGTAAAATAAATTTAATTTAATACTTAGTAATTGTAAAATAAATTTGCATGTTAGAAACCTTTATTAGGTTGTGATTGTTTGGGCTTTATGTGATATTAGAATAAATTACACATGTACATAATTAATTTAGTTTAATTATCTTTAGGGTAATTTAGTGAAAAATTAATTAATTAGTTTAAATAGAAACTTAGGGTTATTTGAAATTAAATTTGTTTGTAAATTAAATTCTCAATAATAAATTAATTTTAATCATCTGGTAAATATCATTTAATAATTAGCAATCCCATAGATAGGAATTACTTGTGTATGAAAATTATTTGTAAACAATAATCCTTTTGTGAATTACTTGTGTGTGTAGGATTAGAATTATATTTTTAGGATAAAGTTTAATAAAGGAATAATAAACAAGACTTCTAGAAATATTAGTAGAGGACTGGCACTTGAATTAACGAGGTTAAACCAGGCGTAAGGGGTGCCTAATGCTTTCCCCTTACGTACCTACTCTCCCGAACCTAGACATTGAGCTATGGCTATGATGGTTGTGAAAACTCTGTAAGGAGTAAGTTGCCATCCATGACCCTCAGAATAAACATTGAATATGTCCCGGTTAGTACCCTAGTGGCATAAATCCTATCTATCTATGCCTTCGTGACATAAATTCTTAGTACCGTGGTAGTGTTATGGGAAGATGGTACTTATCAGTGGTTTGATTCTATTAGAATTGTATAAAGTGCATGTCTAGGAAATGCTATTTAAGGAGGTGGTACTTAAGTAAGACCATTGTGGCTCCGCCATCTTTCCTGGGCATTACCTGGTGCATTTTATATAATTTTAGTGGCTAATATTTTGCCTCATGCCCCCACTCTACAGTTTGGTGACTCCGTTGGGGATTAAGTGGATAGTTACTCTAACATGTTTTTGTTAGTCTAATATTATTCCTTTGTTAAATTTTTGCATTACACTAAACAATCACATGGATCACCCTTACCCTTTTTAGCCCTGCTAGCACTAGCCAAGGAGACCATCGTTCCACTCGAGCTATGATGAATTGGTGAATGCTAGCACCCCATGCCCTTACCTTCGAGAATATAAAAGAGCCACAACTCTAGCTGTTGTGCTTAATGGACAAGCTCTCACATGGTTGACCCTTTTCCTACCTGATAAAGCCTATGAGCCATAGATTTTAGCCCTAGGTACTCCGTAGATTTTTATTGTGCTGAATTTAGAACCTTACTGTTCAAACCATAAGTTCTAGTGGTAGTTGAGATGAACCTAGGCCTACGCATAAGCCCAATGTGTGTATAGGCACAAGTGCATTTCAAAACCCATGTTAAGCAAGAGTGTCACACCCTACCCCTCTGTAAGGCATAACATGATCCCGTAGTATACCTAATGAATTACCAACTCCGTCTACTGATAACCCATTAAATACACTACAAGGGATTTTAAAAACTTTTCTTACTTATTTTACAGTGGTGAGCACTATTTACAGGTGTTAAAGACTTTGGTGAACTGAAGTGAAACAACTAACTCATTTTGTTTATTTGGAATTTCTGTAAAAATTTTGGCAGAGTGCCATCTGTATTTTGGACAAAACAGTTCTTCAGAAAACCTGTAAAAAGCACTTCAATAATTTTCCAAATCTCAACTCCAATACATTTCTCAACACAACAATTTATCAACTCAATTCCATAGAAAATTTTCAAAGTCTGAGATAAGGAAATATAATACAATTTTCACAAGTCAAATAACTCATAATTAATTTACAACTTCAAGGTTAAATTTTAATTTAATAATGCTCAAAACCAAAAACAAAATGTACATACAAATGTCATACATTACAAGACAAAATGCAAAATATTGGTATACTCATTATACTGTGTAATCCCTCATTGGATGTATATGCGGCCTAGTCATCGCCTGCTCTGTCTCTCTACTGCGACAAAGAATAAAGCTATCATTTGAGACAATGTCTCGAGTGCACAACATTAACCAAATACAACTTTAAATCACAATTCATAAATCATGTAAATAGTGGATACTTAAAACCATAGTCAAATTTAAGACAATAAAGGTCAATAAGAATTTAAACTCCATTTCTCAATTTCACAATAGATTTTCATAAGTCAGGTCATGTTTGAATTCAAAAGACAGTATATGTCAATGAGAGTTTAAATCCATTTCACAATCTCACAGTACAAATCAATAAATCACACACAGCTTAATCATGATTCATAGTTTAATTCATCCCAAAAGCCGATGGCTAATGAGGTATTCAATTTGTCCCAAAAGTCGATGACTAATGAGGAATAACATGGCTAGCTAGCAAAAATATGAGTACTCATCCAATTCGTCCTCAACAGGCACACACCTCAACACTTCAGCCAGAGAGGGAATTCAATTCGTCCCACTAGACAAGCTAATGAGGAATACAATCAATATACATGATAGCTGTGGTTTCAAACCATTTCCAATGCTTTTAAATCAATAAGTATCCATCAATGTCATTCAAACAATTTCTCACAGTTTCAAATCATTTACAATGCTTTTCAAGCAATAAATATTCATTCAAATACATTTCCACAATTTAAAACAATAATATACAAATAGTCAATATTTATTTCAATTGAAAATAATTCAAAAGAAATAGTTGTTGTGCACAAACCTCTGATATTTGTCTCCTGGTCCTGACTCAGTATTTCTTTCCCTTTTGCTGAGTCCTTGTTAACTGAGAAACACAATTTGAAGTGTTTCAGTGCTAAATTATATTGTTTCTGACGATAATGTTCGATAAGTAATTCACTGAAAGCGATTATCTGCTTAATCACCTAATATACTGACCCTCGATGCGTTTTAGGTAAATTAGGTTTTAGTGTCATTAATATGTCACACTCGATAGGGTTTTAGGTTTGGTACGTTTTGCCAAACTCGTTTCCTTGTTTAGTGCATTTTAATGCAACTTGCTGGATTCCGGGATACTGGTTTGACCTAGCCGGACGGCCTAGTTCCCTCGGTTTTCGGGTTTCGGTCAAAACTACAAACTTTTAGATCTATGTCTTATTGCACGCGGGGCAAAATTTCAGGTCAATCCGAGTTAAGTAGACCAAGTTATGGTCATTACACTATTGCTGGTCAAATGGCATCAAATTAGGTCAATTTTTGGTCAATTTGGTCAACTTTGGTTCGGCCAGTTTTTGGACCCGAACTTGTGCAAGCTTTTTGACTTGCTTCTGGTCATTTCTGGGTTTTTGTGTCTTCATAAGACTTGTAGGTATGGGTCTTAACTATTCATGGTTAAAATTTCAGGTCAATTGGACCTGTTTTGAGTGAGTTATGGCCTAAACACTCACTGCTGCCCAATTGGTCATTTTTCAGGTCCTAATTGCACCTAATCCGAATTGGTCATTTTCTTAGGTCACCTTGCAAGCAGAATTTTGGTATGTTTTCTCAATGAAAGTTGGCACATTTTGTGCCTAGTTTCACCTCCAATTGGTTTCATACCAATTGAGGTTACACATTTAAACTTATTGGCTAAAATGTACACTGCCCTCTATATGCCTTTCAAACCCCAATTCAAACACACATTTATCTTGCTCTACTTTAAATCCCCTTACCTAATTCTGATTTTATACCATTCCATATTCATTTATCACTTCTCACTATGGTCAATTTGGACAGAATACAAATATTCTCAATACATCAAATACAACCCTAAACCACAAAGTCCAAATTTAGCAATATATGTACATAAATACACCTAATCATTACATATAAATTTCCACTACTAATTTACATACACATTCATCAATTCTTCTATGTCAACATTCTGCCAACACTTCCATCAATACATACAATTATTCAAGGGTTCCCAAGTTGCCGAAAACCTTCTTCAACACCACATTGCCCTACAATTCATCAATTCTCATCCAAGTGCCAAAATCACCATATAAACATGAAGTAATTCACTAGGTTATTAAATCATCATGATCAACACCATTTCTCATCAATTATATGCACAAATATCTCATCAAAAACATGACTCCATGGCTGTCAAAAATGAAAACAACAATAACTCTTCAAACTCAAAATTTTCCTTCACAAAACCAACACCCATAACATGCACACAAAACTTAACAAAGCTATCTTCAAAATTATGAACTTACCTTATGCTTGGAGCTTGTTAAACCTTGCTTAAACTTCTCAAATTTAGTATCAAACTCTTCCTTGTGATGAGTAGACAAACTTTCATGAAGCCACTTAAGGGATTGGAGTTGAAAATGGAGAGTTATGAGAGCTTGCATGAAAACGTTAATGGTGGATTCTTCACCTCTTCATTTCGGCTTGGATGGGAAAATGGGGAAGATAAAGTTGCTGCTGGAGATAGTGTACTTACATCAGCCCCATTTAGTGTTTAATTAATCCTATAGTGGTCCACTAACTAGGTTTAAATCATATAATAATCTAATTGTTCACTTAATCCCACATTAACCCATGATTTTAGCTATTTACTTTAGGTACCACCAAATTAATTTTTCATTTCATTTTCTAAGTGTAATATTATTTATTTTTAATGTACATTTAGGTCAAAAGACACTTCGGGATGTCAAATGACCATAATGCCCCTGTTCGGGTGGCATTCCCGATTTTTCGGTAACACCGTATTTTGTCTGTTTTTTGATTTCTCACTTTTCTTTGTACTAATTATTTAATTTTTCTTTAATCTTTCTCATGAGATTTATACTTCAATAAGGGTCTATTTATGTCCTAAAAATGTTTTCCAGGGTTCCCGCAAATCGAGGCTAGTCAACGGTCCACGCCGTGACTTCCGTCTGATCACCCATCGTTAGATTTCCTACTGCTTAACTTTATCAGATTTCTTTGCTATCATTTTTTATTTGTTTTTCTTTTACTTTTTTTTATTGTATTTCATTATTTTATGTCTCCTCACTCATATCGTAGTACGGTTCTAGGCATCCGAGCTGTCCGGACAACAGTCACGGAGCAGTGAGCACTACCGAACTTTGGGGTGTTACAATTCTCTCCCCTTAAAATAAATTTCGTCTCAAATTTTACAGTATTAGTTTACGAGCAGTGGGTGTTGTCTCCTCATATCCTCTTCACGTTCCCAAGTAGCTTCGGCACGAATGATGGTTCCACAAAGACTTTAACCAGGTGTATCTGTTTGTTTCTCAGCTGCTTCACCTCATAAGCCAGAATTTTTATGGGTTCTTCCTCATATGAGAGGTCTGGATTTACTTCAATCTCTTCAACTGACAGTACATGAGATGGGTCAGATCTATACCTCCTTAACATGGACACATGGAAGACACTGTGTATCCTTGCTAACTCTGGAGGTAATGCCAACCGATATGCCAAAGGACCCACTCTTTCCAGAACTTCATATGGTCCGATGAAACGAGGACTCAGTTTTCCCTTTCTGCCAAATCTCATAATCCTCTTCCAAGGAGAAACTTTGAGGAATACCTTATCACCCACTGAATACTCAATATCTCTTCTCTTCAGATCAACATAGGACTTCTGACGGTCTGATGCATCCTTGAGTATATCTATGATCAATCTGATCTTTTCCTCTGTCTTTGAACAATTTACGCCCAATCATCTTCCTTTCACCTACCTCATCCCAACATAAGGGAGTTCTGCACTTTCTGCCATACAAAGCTTCATATGGAGGCATCCCTATGCTTGATTGGTAGCTGTTGTTATAAGCAAATTCAATCAAAGGCAAGTGTGTATCCCAACTACCTTCAAATTCAATCACACAAGCCCGTAGCATATCCTCCAATACGAATAATCCTCTCGGTCGCCATGCATGCGTGGGTGGAATGTCTTTGAAGTTCAATCTAGTTCCTAGGGCTCTCAAGACTACCCGAATCTAGAAGTGAACCTAGGATCTCTGTCGACACAATTGATCTGGCACTCCATGCAATTTTACAATCTCATATATGTACAATCTGCCAATCTTTCAGGCTATAGTCCATCCAAAGCGGCAAAAGTGAGCAGACTTGGTCAATCACAAACTATAACCCATACCGCATCATGACTAACCCGTGTCCTTGGAAGTCCTGTAACAAAATCCATAGTTATTTGTTCCCATTTCCACTGCATAATGCGACAAAGGATGTAACAAACCACTGGAACTTGATGTTACGCCTTTACTTGCCGACAAGTTAGGCATTTGGAAACGAATTCACTATATCTCTCTTCATACCCATCCACGGTAATGCTCTTTCACCCTCTGTACATTTTAGTTCCACGTGGTGCATAGCAAATGGAGACTCACGTGCTTCCTTCATAATGATATGTCTCAATTCAAAGATCATTAGGAACGCACATTCTCGCTTCGATGTAGCAATAAACCATCATCTCTCACGGAGAATTCGGGTTTCTTGCCTGCTGACTTCTTTCAAGAGCTTCGATACTTTTCATCACTCTAAGCGACCATTACGATATGATCAATCAACACCGGTTTGTACATGCCAAGCAACTATCGCCTGTCCCTCATCATCAATCTCTAAACCGGCATCTTTGGCTTTCAATTCACATACCATGGACATAGGAGAAACTCGAGATTTGCCATAGTCTTGCGACTTAAGGCGTCACCATTACATTTGCTTTTCTGGTGATAGTCTATTAAGCAATCATAATCTTTGATGAGTTCTAAGCGGCTCCTCGGCCTCAAATTCAATTCCTTCTGGGTACCTAAGTACTTCAAGCTCTTGTGATCTGTGAAAATGTAGCATTTCTCTCCATACAGATAGTGTCTCCAGATCTTCAGAGCAAAAACAATAGCTGCTAACTCCAGGTCATGTGTTGGGTAATTCCTCTCATGCGGTTTCAACTGACGTGATGCATAAGCAATGACATTCCGATCTTGCATTAGTACACAGCCTAACCCATTGTGAGAAGAATCACTATAAACTGTGTATTCTTTACCCGGAGTAGGTAAAGTGAGGACTGGAGCTTCAGTCAAACACCTCTTCAACTCATCAAAACTCTGCTGACATTTATCTGTCCACTGAAATTTTACATCTTTCCGAAGCAGTTTGGTCAGTGGAGAAGATAACATAGAAAACCCCTTCACAAACCGACGGTAATATCCAGCTAGACCCAGAAAACTGCGAATTTCTATGATGTTCCTGGGCGGCTTCCAATTAAGGATAGCTTCTACCTTGCTGGAGTCTACCTTGATCCCTTCAGCTGACACAACATGTCCCAAAAAGGAGATTTCTTTCAGCCAAAATTCACATTTCGACAATTTGGCGTATAGTTGTTTCTCCCTTAAAGTCTGCAGTACAATCCGCAGATGTCTGTCATGCTCCTTTGCATTCCTTGAATATATCAAAATGTCGTCAATAAACACCACCACAAATTGATCAAGATATGGTCTGAAAATAGTGTTCATTAGATCCATAAAAGCAGCTGGAGCATTTGTCAACCCGAATGGCATTACTAGAAACTCATAGTGGCCATACTGAGTTCTGAAAGCAGTTTTTGGAATACTCTGCTCTTGCACCTTCAACTGATAGTAACCAGATTGCAAATCAATTTTGGAGAATACAGCTGCACCCTTCAACTGATCAAACAGATCATCAATGCAAGGCAATGGATATTTGTTCTTTATTGTCACCTTATTCAACTGCCGGTAGTCAATGCATAAGCGGAGAGTACCATCCTTCTTCTTAACAAACAACACTGGTGCTCCCCAAGGTGACACACTAGGGCGGATGAAGCCCTTTTCAAGTAGTTCTTGCAATTGTATCTTCAACTCCTTCAACTCTGTTATGGAGATTGGATCCACACCAGGCATAACATTAATTTCAAACTGCACTTCTCTTTTCGGAGGTAATCCTGGCAATTCATCAGGAAACACATCTGGAAAGTCATTTACTGTAGGGATGTCCTTCAATGCTGAACTCCCCACTTGGGTGTCTACCACTTGTGCCAAGTAGGCTTCACACCCCTTTCTGATCATTTTTTTGGCTAGTGCAGCCGAAATGAGGTTTGATGGCAATAACTGCCTCTCCCCATGTATTACCACATCACTATACTGAGGAAGGCCAAAAGTGACTGTCTTCAGCCTACAGTCAATCATGGCATGATGCCTAGCTAACCAATCCATGCCCAAGATGATATCATAATCTCTGAAGGGCATTTCAATGAAATCAGACAGGAAAGTGTGTCCTTGGATCACCAAAGGACAATCTCTATACATTCTATTAACCCTGACCTCCTGTCCTAACGGACTCGTTACTAGCACCTCAAAGTCCATTTTTGTACATGGAACAGCAATGCAATCAATGATGCTAGCACTCACATAAGAATGGGTAGAACCCGGATCAAATAACACAAACACATTCTGATTAAAAGTTGAGAAGGTACCAGCCACAACATCAGATGTCTCTGCCTCTTCTCTCTGTCTCATGGCATAGACTCTGACTGGAGCACTATCTTGCTCTGAGTGTTTTACTGTGCCTTGGCTGCTGGTTACCTCTACCCCTCTACCTCTACCGCTAGGTGGTTGTGAGCTCGTGACAGTGGCTGAACCGACCCTTCTGCAGTAGTAGGAGGTGGTCCAACTCTGCCACCACCGTGCAGGTCCTTGGCGAAGTGTCAGGTGCCTCCACGCTTATAACAGCTCCAAGAGACTTATAGCATATCCCACCATGATTTTTTCCACAAGTTTCACATTGGCGGGGAGGGTAGGAACCTCTGGTACTCTGCTGACCAGATAGGGGAGGTCTCTGTCCTGAATATCTTCCCCTACCAGATTTCTTGCCACCTGCCATGTCCCCATAGTTTTCCTCTTTCGGATGACCACTTTGGAACTGCATTTCTCTGATTTTCCCTCTTTCTCTGTCTTCTCTGATCTCTTTTTCTCTGGAGCAGTCTCAAACTCAACTCTTTCCAACTCTAGGGAGAAACAAGTTCAGAGAAGTTAGTGTGTTTGAAGCCGAGCACTTGTACTCTGATACTGGGTTTCAAGCCAGTTTCAAACCTCTTGCATCTCTCCCTGCTGGTAGCAAGCAAACTTACTGCATAATGGCTCAGGCGGGAAAATTCTCTTTCATACTCAGCCACCGATCTGTTCCCCTGTTTCAAACTTAGGAACTCTTGCAGCTTTTGGTCTATATAAGCATCAGGGACATATTTCTGCCTGAATTCCCTGAGGAAGTCATTCCATGTTAGCACTGCAGGCTCTACTGGTGTGGGGAATGGTTTTCCACTACCATAAGCATCCCCGTAGTAAGGACACCGAGTATTCAAATCTAAGCTCTTACGTACAATGTAGCTTCTTGAACACCCTATCCATCCTCTCTAACCATTGTTCGACTTCTAGAGGATCTACTGTCCCTTAAACTCAGAGCCCCATACTTCATCAATTTATCATCTTGCCTAGTAGGAGGCGTGGTTGTACCAGGTGTATGTATTGGGACTTGAGTAGGTACATTACCGACCATTTGTTGAAACATTGCGACCATCACTGAGCGAATCGAGCAGAAACTACTGATCTGCAGTGGTCTTCTTTGAACCACTAACATTATGTAGGCCTGGGGCATCCCCTTGCACCTCAGCCTCAATAGATTGATTGACTGAACGATCACCCTCTTCCATATTCAATGCGAGGATTTAAGATCTCCTGTTTGAATTCAAAAGACAGTATATGTCAATGAGAGTTTAAATCCATTTCACAATCTCACAGTACAAATCAATAAATCACACACAGCTTAATCATGATTCATAGTTCAATTCATCCCAAAAGCCGATGGCTAATGAGGTATTCAATTTGTCCCAAAAGTCGATGACTAATGAGGAATAACATGGCTAGCTAGCAAAAATATGAGTACTCATCCAATTCGTCCTCAACAGGCACACACCTCAACACTTCAGCCAGAGAGAATTCAATTCGTCCCCACTAGACAAGCTAATGAGGAATACAATCAATATACATGATAGCTGTGGTTTCAAACCATTTCCAATGCTTTTAAATCAATAAGTATCCATCAATGTCATTCAAACAATTTCTCACAGTTTCAAATCATTTACAATGCTTTTCAAGCAATAAATATTCATTTAAATACATTTCCACAATTTAAAACAATAATATACAAATAGTCAATATTTATTTCAATTAAAAATAATTCAAAAGAAATAGTTGTTGTGCACAAACCTCTGATATTTGTCTCCTGGTCCTGACTTAGTATTTCTTTCCCTTTTGCTGAGTCCTTGTTAACTGAGAAACACAATTTGAAGTGTTTCAGTGCTAAATTATATTGTTTCTGACGATAATGTTCGATAAGTAATTCACTGAAAGCGATTATCTGCTTAATCACCTAATATACTGACCCTCAATGCGTTTTAGGTAAATTAGGTTTTAGTGTCATTAATATGTCACACTCGATAGGGTTTTAGGTTTGGTACGTTTTGCCAAACTCGTTTCCTTGTTTAGTGCATTTTAATGCAACTTGCTGGATTCCGGGATACTGGTTTGACCTAGCCGGACGGCCTAGTTCCCTCAGTTTTCGGGTTTTGGTCAAAACTACAAACTTGTAGATCTATGTCTTATTGCACGCGGGGAAAAATTTCAGGTCAATCCGAGTTAAGTAGACCAAGTTATGGTCATTACACTATTGCTGGTCAAATGGCATCAAATTAGGTCAATTTTTGGTCAATTTGGTCAACTTTGGTTTGGCCAGTTTTTGGACCCGAACTTGTGCAAGCTTTTTGACTTGCTTCTGGTCATTTCTGGGTTTTGGTGTCTTCATAATACTTGTAGGTATGGGTCTTAACTATTCATGGTTAAAATTTCAGGTCAATTGGACCTGTTTTGAGTGAGTTATGGCCTAAACACTCACTGCTGCCCAATTGGTCATTTTTCAGGTCCTAATTGCACCTAATCCGAATTGGTCATTTTCTTAGGTCACCTTGCAAGCAGAATTTTGGTATGTTTTCTCAATGAAAGTTGGCACATTTTGTGCCTAGTTTCACCTCCAATTGGTTTCATACCAATTGAGGTTACACATTTAAACTTCTTGGCTAAAATATACACTGCCCTCTATATGCCTTTCAAACCCCAATTCAAACACACATTTATCTTGCTCTACTTTAAATCCCCTTACCTAATTCTGATTTTATACCATTCCATATTCATTTATCACTTCTTACTATGGTCAATTTGGACAGAATACAAATATTCTCAATACATCAAATACAACCCTAAACCACAAAGTCCAAATTTAGCAATATATGTACATAAATACACCTAATCATTACATATAAATTTCCACTACTAATTTACATACACATTCATCAATTCTTCTATGTCAACATTCTACCAACACTTCCATCAATACATACAATTATTCAAGGGTTCCCAAGCTGCCGAAAACCTTCTTCAACACCACATTGCCCTACAATTCATCAATTCTCATCCAAGTGCCAAAATCACCATATAAACATGAAGTAATTCACTAGGTTATTAAATCATCATGATCAACACCATTTCTCATCAATTATATGCACAAATATCTCATCAAAACATGACTCCATGGCTGTCCAAAATGAAAACAACAATAACTCTTCAAACTCAAAATTTTCCTTCACAAAACCAACACCCATAACATGCACACAAAACTTAACAAAGCTATCTTCAAAATTATGAACTTACCTTATGCTTGGAGCTTGTTAAACCTTGCTTAAACTTCTCAAATTTAGTATCAAACTCTTCCTTGTGATGAGTATACAAACTTTCATGAAGCCACTTAAGGGATTGGAGTTGAAAATGGAGAGTTATGAGAGCTTGCATGAAAACGTTAATGGTGGATTCTTCACCTCTTCATTTCGGCTTGGATGGGAAAATGGGGAAGATGAAGTTGCTGCTGGAGATAGTGGACTTACATCAGCCCCATTTAGTGTTTAATTAATCCTATAGTGGTCCACTAACTAGGTTTAAATCATATAATAATCTAATTGTTCACTTAATCCCACATTAACCCATGATTTTAGCTATTTACTTTAGGTGCCACCAAATTAATTTTTCATTTCATTTTCTAAGTGTAATATTATTTATTTTTAATGGAAATTTAGGTTAAAAGACACTTCGAATGACCATAATGCCCCTGTTCGGGTGGCATTCCCGATTTTTCGGTAACATCGTATTTTGTCTGTTTTTCGATTTCTCACTTTTCTTTGTACTAATTATTTAATTTTTCTTTAATCTTTCTAATGAGATTTATACTTCAATAAGGGTCTATTTATGTCCTAAAAATGTTTTCCAGGGTTCCCCGTAGTCCAGGGCTAGTCAACGGTCCACGCCGTGACTTCCCGGTGTGGTCACCCATCGTTAGATTTCCCGGCTCGTTTAACTTGATCACATTTCTTTGCTATCATTTTTCCTTTGTTTTTCTTGTACTTTCTTTTCTTGTATTTCATTATTTTATGTCTCCTCACTCATATCGAAGTACGGTTCTAGGCATCCTAGCTGTCCGGACAACACTGGTCACCGGAGCAGCAGAACGCACTACCGAGCTTTGGGGTGTTACAAAGAGGATGCTTACTTATGGTTAAACCTTAAGGATATAAATCCTTTGTTTGTGAGGGAAGGATCGTCCTGGACCACCCACTATTGGTGTGTCAAATGTATCATAGCCTAGCATAGAATTTTTTTTTTCCTACCCTGCACGTGAGAGTTGGAGGTATAAAGGGGCTAAGATTCAGTTTAGGAGATATTGATTTTTAATCAGTCTTTAGTTTGATTTTAGTTCAGTTTATATGGTTTTGTTATGGTTCAGTTTTGGTTCTATTGGTATGGTTCGGTTTTGGTTTTGTAAAGGTAAAGGTAAAGGTAAAGGTAAGAAAAAAAAATGGTCCATTCATGCATTGCAGTAATGTACATAGCATGTTTAGGTTAACCCCTAAATCCTATTTTTTAGAGCAAACATAGCCTCAAAACACACCAAAGAGACTTTCGATCAGATCACTTGAGTTAAGGAAAGGAAGAGACTAGTGAAGATTTCACCTGCACTACTTAAGATGGAAGAGACTATGGCCATGCTTAATGAAACCTTGAATGCCAAGATGTTTGAGCTAGAAGAGAAAATTGTGATCAACTTCGGAAAGAGGCCCTAAGGTAGGCTAATTAAGTGGCATTAAAGTTATAGAGGTTCAAATTGTGTCTCATAACCCCAAGGAGATTTTCCAATTCAACCAACCCTTATCCAAGGTTTTCGAGTGCCTGTAGCTCTTAGCACCCAGACTACCACTAAATCCACTCCTACCTAGCTATGATATCAACCAATATTACCAGTTCCACCAAACTCATGATCATGACACCGACTGATGCTTTCAATTTAAGCACGATATCTAAGACCTAATTAATGCCAACAAGATAAACCGACCCAGAAAAATGATCGAACACCTACACCAGCATTATGCTTAGCCAAATTTTCCACCTTTACAGGCCTCTACATGATCTCCACCATCCTAAATAACCCTTATGGAATTGTTGACTTTATCCAATCCATCTAAAAGCCCAGTGAACCTCGGTCTATAATAATTGTTGATATTTGTGATAATTCTAGCTTCGATGAGGGTCTTTTGGATGTATGGACTGACTCTGATGAGGAGGTAGTTGAATTAAAATTAAATGGTTCAGCTCCACCAATGTTTGGTTTTCCAATTGCTAGGATCTATGAAAACTATATGGATCTGAAAGTGGCTACTATAATGAAGGGGATTGTAACACCTCGAACCTCCGAGCTCTGAATAGTACCATTTTTTATATGTGATTAGTAATATTCAAAGACACCTTGAGGACCAAAAATAAAAGGAAAATTAATTGAGATATACACAATAAAAATTCAAGTAAACCAAAAACTTAAGGACTCATTGAGGATTATGAAAAAGAGGGATTAAAACCTGATGAGGGGCATTTTGATCAATTCACTTCATGAGTTGACTTTTGACCAAAATGTCAATTAAATTAAATGAAAATAAAATATTAAATTATGAAGAAATTTTGAGGAAAATTAAGTGTAAATATAAAAAGAAAAGAAATGAAATAAAAATTTAAGTTTAATGAAAATTATGACACAATTAAAATTTATAATTTAAATAAACTAATTTTGGGGATAAATATATATATGAGACAAGAAAAATTTGACTAAAAATTTAAAAAGCCATTTCACCTTCTTCTTCTTCTCTCTATGCTGCCACCCTACTCTCTCTCTCCCTCTCTCTTTCTCTTTTCTTCTTCATTCTTCCATTAACAAGCCTCCTCAACCTTTGATTTCCCCATATTTCTTCCATTTATCTTCCACCAAATTGATAGAAAATCCCTAATTAAGCATCAAAGGGAAAATTGGGAGAAAGAAGAATAAGAAAGAGTGAAGAAAATTCAAGTTTGGGAAAAGCTTCCTTAAAGGTAAGTTATTTCTAGTTTAAATTCATTTTGTATGCATAGGATTAAGGATTATTTATGGAATTTAACTTAAGAAAACAAAGAATCATGCTTGACACTAAAGGTAGGAATTTTTGGCCAACTTGGGGGAAATTAGGGTTTTGATGTGTTTTAGTTAAATTGATGATGAATTCAAGTTTAATTGAAGTAGTTTATATAATTGGGTTAGTGAGATTGCATGGGATTTGCATAAATTGAAAAATGAAAGATTAGGTGTAACACCCTTATTTGCATAGCCTGGTATATCTTACTGTTTTGGTGACCGGTATTGGTCCGGACAATTAAGATGATTAGAATGACATCTAAGATACCTAGATAAGACCTGAACGCAAATAATTAGTAATTGCCAAATAGTTAAGTATAAAGAAGAAAAACAAAGCACAAGAAGTTAAATGAGCCAGGAGTTACAGTGATGGGTGACCTTTTCGGGAAATGACTGTGAGGTTAGTCTAAACTCAAATTTTGAACCAAAAAATGTGACATTGCGGTCCTTAGGACTATTGCGAACACAGTGGAAAAGAGAAAATCATGAAAAAGAGTTATTAAGTAGGTCAAATAATTAGGTCAGGGATCCGGAAGAAATACCGAATAACTTACAAACTTGATTGAAGAGTTGAACTTCAAAGTTAAGGTTAGTGGTTTGAATTGAAAATTTTTTATTTAATACTTATATTTTTAGTGTAAGTAACTTAGATCTTAACTTAAAATCAAAAGAAAACAATTGTTGAGGGACCAAACAAGAATTTCAGCCAGCCTTTGAATGAATGATTTTGATGTGTTAGAATGGTTGTTTAGGTTGAGTTGTGTATGTGAAGTATGGGTATATGTTTTGAATGCATTAGAATTGAACTCTATGTAATTAGAGTTTTGAGCATTTTGAAAAATTGGAAAAAAAGTTAAGAATTGGTTAATTGATGTAGTTGACCTTATTTGAGTTGAGAAATGATCAATTGTGACCATTTGTGGTGTGTGTGAATTGTTAGAAATAAGTTTCAACTCGGATTGGTTAGGGTCAATATGCAGGCAGCTTGACCTAGGTCCCTTTCAGGGACCAAAACTGAAAATTTACCAACCTAATTGGTGTGACGCCAATTGGGAATGAAACTAGACACAAAATGGCACATTTTTCATTTAGGAATCATGTCTAGAAAATGACCATAACTTAGTGAACAATTAGGCCAAATCCGGATTAGGGCATACTGCCCTGTACAAAAATGACCAAATGAACAGTATTTACGTAAATTACCATAACTTGGTCTAGGAAGGTCCAAATGACCTGAATTTAATACCGATGGAAAGTTGAGGCATAGCCCTATAACTTTCATGAAGAAAACAAACCAAAACTTTGACCTTAACCGGTCCAAAAAGTCACTTGCACTCAGTGTACAAAAATTGCCAAAATCAAGAAAATGCCCAGAATTCTGGGTAACACCAAATCTGGTTAGCCATATTCAAATGGTCATAACTTAGGCTACAAAACTCCAAATGGAGTGATTCAAAAAAGGAATTAAAGTTAAGATAATAAGGAATAACTTTGGTAAGTGACACTTAGCCAAATTCTCACAATAACTAGATCAATGGAATAGTAGAAAATAGGGGACCAAAATTGAAAATTTGTAATTTCGCTTAGGAGACTTTGAAATGTGGCAATCAATGCCAAAAAAATTAACACCCAAAATGTGGTATATGGGTACAATTAGAACTAATAAACCTATTAAGTATAGAAAAGTCAACGTGTTGACATGAATAGTGCCACCAAACACAAAAATGTGAAAGACCCGAAATTTATAAACTGTAATAGGAAGGATAAGTTTGTAAAGAAATTTTTGGAATTTAAGTATTAGAAATGGATACTGAAGCACTTTAAATTTATGTGCTTCAGTTGGAAAGGAATCTTTAAAGGAGAAATGAAAGTTTGAGTAAATTGAGTCGACAAAAGAGGTTTGTGCACAATAAACTTTAATTTATTGTTTTCTAATTGAAAACTTATTTAGCTATGCATTATAAATTAGTTATACTAATTATGGGTTTTGAAAAATGTTGTGTTGCCATTTTATGAATGGAAATTTGAATTGGAAAATGATTTATGTTTTGCGTGAAATGTTTGAAAAACTTGATTTAAATTGTTTTTGATTCACACTTGGCATGGCAATATCACTATGTTCCTCCTCCATTTATAGGGTGAGTATGACTATATTCCTCCCTCTTTGGCTTTCCAGTCAGGGGTGAGTTTAGATGAGTACTCATTAGCTAGCTAGCCATCTCCCTCATTGATTTTGATTAGTGGGGCAAGTATGCCTTGTCGTGATGTACACACGGCATGTTCGGAAATTTTGTGTCATGGCCTAAGTTATGTTAGTGATTGGCAACACTGTGTTTATTAAATTATTTGATCAAATTGTATTATATTAAGCTTTGAAAATTGTGAAATATTTAAATTGTGATTTGTGATAAATGTGATTTTAAAATTAAAATGTGATTGTGAAATATTTGAACTGTGAATTAATAACAAATGTTTTATATTTTGCATTTTATATTTTATTGTGCACCACTGAGTATTTTTATACTCAGCGATAGCTTTCTTTGCTGTCACAGATAGAAACAAGGAAAAAGGCAGCAGAGTGAGCTGCTGATTGTTGGGAATACACTGAGGCTTTTGTACGGGTATTTAGTTATACCCTTGTATATTAGATTTTGATTATGCATGTAAATATATGTGTGTAAATTATTTGAGCAGATGTATAAAACTTTTGAAATGTTATTTTGGGTGTGTAAGGGAAGTGCAAATTATTGTAATGTTCAAATTTATTTTTGAGTTTTATAATGAATGTAAATTAATTTTTTTTAGTGGTATATGAATAAAGTTATTTAATATTATTTCTGAAGACAATTGAATTGAGAATTTTTTTGAATTATGGAGTTGGGAGAAATGATGTTGATTTGTGCTGTGGTTGTAGTTGATTTTGATGAAATAAATTATTGGAAGTGTTTTTACAGGTGTTTGAAAAACTGTTTTTCCCAAATATAGATGGCACTGCCGAAAATTTTTTAAAATTTGCGTAAAAATAAAAATGTACACAAATTTTAATTAGTCTTTAAACTTTAAGTAAAAGTTTTTAATTCCTATCAAAAGTGCTCACCACTTTCAAAAAGTAAGAAAATTGTTTTAAAATCCCTTGTAGTATATTTAATGGGTTACCGGTAGGCGAAGTACGGTAATTCATTAGATGTACTATGAGATCATGTTACATCTTACTGAGGGGTAGGGTGTGATATTAGGGTTCATGAGAAATTAGGGCTTTTGTATTGTGTTATGCAATTGAGGGTTATAAAACCTAATTATGGTCATTTGAGGTTCCTTTAGTTTGAATTGACATTGGGTTGATGAATGGATGTAATGAAATGGTAGGATTGGGGAAAAGTGCAAACTAGGGATTTGAAAAATTAGGGATTTTTGTGCTATGAGTGCTATGGACATATTAATACTAAATTATGGTCATTTGGGGTGAGTTAAATGTGAAATTGATGTTGGTTAGTGGGAGTAATTGAAGGAATTAACAATTGAACCATAGGGCAGAAATTATGCATACTGAGTCCAATGTGTTTGGCAGCTCATAAGTTGAGCTACACTACTCTAATTAGTGTGAAACTAATTGAAAATAAAACTTAAGACATAGGGCTAGAATTTTCTTGAAGATACTCTACCCAGAAAATGACCATAAACTGCCCTAAATGAACTTTGAAACTGGAAGTGAAATTCTGGACCTGATAGAGTTGGACCATGTGAATAGTAAATATTGAATTATCATAACTCACTCTAAAAAACTCTAATTTAGGTGATTATTGAACTAATGGAAACTTAAAACATAGTAGAACATTTCATATGAAGAACTTAAGGCCAAATTATGAATTTAACCCAATCAAATTGCTAAGCAAAGTTGAGTCACTAAATCTGCCAAAATCTAGAAATCTGTAAATTGACCATATAAACAGTAAAATTTGCAAGGCCATAACTCTCTCTTGAAAACTCTGATTTAGGTGATTCTTAAACCAATGGAAACCTAAAACATAGTAAAACATTTCATATGAAGAACTTGAAGCCTAATTATGAACTTAACCCAACCAAATTGCTAGCCAAAATTAAGTCAATGAATCTGCTAGAACATGAATAGTCACGTGAACAGTAATTTTTGCATAGCCATAATTTTCTCTAAAAAACTCCGATTTAGGTAATTCTTAAACCAATGGAAACCTAAAATATAGTATAATATTTCATATGCAGAATGTAAGGCCAAATTATGAGCTTAACTCAATCAAATTGTTGCACAAAGCTAAGTCACCAAATCTGCTAGAATTAGCCTCATGTGAATAGTAATCATTATTTTGGTCATAACTTGAGCTACATAACTCCAATTGAGGTGATTCAAAAAGGGAAATAAAGATGAGACCTGGAGGGATAAATTTCATGAAGAACACCTCACAAAATTATGATTGGAACTAGGTAAAAATTTGGTTCAAAGATTTGGACACCAAGTTGTCCAAAGTTCCAAACTCTTTGAAATTTGCCAATCTAACTAAGGGAGGTATTAGATATTTATGAAATGAGTTTTTGCCAATAGTTAAGATGAATATTGAGGCATTCTACTTGTGTATTTTCAGTAAAAAAAGAGGTTGGGACGGACAAGGAGAAGTAAGTAAAGATAAAGGAGTTCATTAAAGGTTTGTGCATAACTAACCTTTTTCTTTATTTTTAAACTCGTAAATTGTTTGGAATGAGTTTATTTGAATGAGTTTGCTTTGAATGAGTTTACTTTGAATGAAATATGATTTTTCGCTTGCATTTGAGAAATTTGTGTGTTGCCACCCCTTTATGGGTTTTATGATGATTTGAATATGTTTATTATTTTGCAAATGTGATCATTAATTTAGAAACTCTTGAAAATTATTTTGAAACCACAGTTAGCATAATAGTCCCTTCAGAACTCCCCAGTAGTAACGGCTACTTGGAGTTTAATTTTGATATGATTATGTCCCCCATTAATAACGGTTAGTGGGGTGAGACTATATGATTACTCATTAGCAAGCTAGCCCTTCCCTCATTAATAACGGTTAGTGAGGTTGAGATTGCTTTATCGTGGTGTACAACATGGCATTGAACGTGAAATTTTATGTCATGGTCTAAACTGTGTGTTGATGTCGGCAACACTTATGTTTGTGAATGGTGATTTGTAAAGTATGATTTCTCATTCGAAATGTAATTTTAATAAATGATTCTTATGGACTCAGAAAGTTTTGTGATGTTATCATGATTATGCAAATATATGATTTCTTGTATTTTGACAAGTGGTGTTTATCTTAAGTTTTAAAGTTATAAGTTGTGCACCACTGAGTGATATACTCAGCGATAGCTTATTTATGCTGTCGCAGGTAAGGGAAAGGAGAAGGCTGCCGAGTGAGAAACTTGGAAGCAGTATTTTGGTTTTGACTGTGGGTATATATCTTAGATATACTCCTATAATTTTCTTTTGATGTATTCTATGTCTATATTTATGGATGTACGGACATTGAGCAGTTTGTATTTAAAAGCATTACATTGCTATCACATTTTGAGTTTGTAACTATTTGTATTTGATTTTGAAACTTATGCAAAATGTATCTTTTGTAATAATAAGTTTATTTTCTCTAATGAATGTCTACTTGATATGTAATTGAATTTTAACTATTTCCATGCAGTTTTCCACAAAAGAATTCATAAGATAAAAGCTATGATTTGTTTAAAATCCCTTGTAGTATAATTAATGGGTTATCAGTACGTGTAGTTCGGTAATTTATTAGGTATGCTACGGGAACATGTCATGCCTTACAAGGGATAAGGTGTGACAGGGATGAAGTTTTTTCCTAGCATGGGCCTCGAAAAATGTATAGATGGCCTAGTGACTTTTTCTTGAGATGAAGGGGCAGATCAGAAGGTGTGGTTTGGGCTATGAGCCAACTAAAGAGGAAAAAGAGCTAAAGCCTCCTAAGTCTTGAAAGAAGGGGGCAATTACCTGGACATATGATTAGGGGTTACTACATATGAAAGTGCTAAAGTAGAAAATCAACATCATTGATCTAAAGACTACATAAAAGCCAAGCACCTAAAGCTGCACACCTAAGTTTGAGTTTGTCTTTTTTAATGCTCACAGTAATGATACTGTCTGATGTACTTGATGAAGATTTTGAGGAAAAAATTAATAATATGACTAGTTCTTTTGCTTATTTGTTTGATGTTTATTCTAACAGACATATGTATGGCATTCATAATCATTTAGAAAATGTTTCTGTTAATGCATCAAAATCGATCTCTATTAATTTGGGTACACCAAATAATCCTAAAGACATTAAGTTAGCGAAAGATTTAACCCAAAAAGAAAAAGATAAATTTATAGCCTTATTAATAAATTACCAAGAAGCATTTGCCTCATCTTATAAAGATATGTCGGGAATTGACCGAGACATAGTACAACACAAGATCCCTATAGATCTGAATATGAGGCTTGCATTTGTGGCCTAGAAGAATTGATAGATGTTAGGGCAAAGAAAGAAGAGGTAATTGGAGATTCGATGCTAGTGATCTCTTATATTAAAGTAGAATGAGAATTGAAGGAAGGAAAATTAAGGTCATACTTAGAATATATAAAGTGTAACACCCTCACTGTAGCAATTATGTACATTCTACTGTTTCGGTGACCGATGTTGGTCCGGACAGCTAGAACATCTGGAAAAATATTGAAATTAAAGTGAGGAACCATAATTAACTCAAATAATAATAAGAAAAATATAGAAAAAAATTTTAGAAATAAAATACAACCAAGTTAAATAAGCCGGTGCCCTAACGATGGGTAACCTAGTGGGAAGTTGGGGTCCTCGCAACTAGGAGCCCTAAACCCAGAACAAAATTCATAAAATAATTTTTGAGACTCCAGAGAAGAGTCATTGAGGATTCTATGGTATTAGAATACCAAGAAAAGGCTTAGAAAAATTTTTCAATTGATACACACAATTTTAGCTCGTTAAGCCAAACGGAGGGCATTTTGGTCATTTCGTCTTTAGAGATGATTTTTGACCAACTTGTCCATTTATGTGTCACACCTTATCCCTGGTAAAGCATGACATGTTCCCGTAGCATACCTAATGAATTACCGAACTCCACCTACCGATAACTCATTAGTTATGCTACAAAGGATTTTAAAACAAATCATAGCTTTTTATCTTATTAATTCTTTTGCGGAAAACTGCATGAGATAGTTAAAATTTCATGTAAACATTCATTGAAAATAATGATAGAATAAATATTGCAAAAGCTACACTTTCATAAGTCTCAAAGTGAAATACAAAATAGTTATAAACTCAAAATGTGATAGCAATGCCGTGCTTTTAAATACAAACTGCTCAATGTCTGTACATCCATACATATAGGTACAAAATACATCAAAAGAAAATTATAGGGGTATACCTATGATATATGCCCACAATCAATACCAAATGCTGCTTCTAAGTCTCTCACTCGATAGCCTTCTCCTTTCTCTTATCTACGACAGCATAAAGAAGCTATCGCTGAGTATATCACTCAGTGGAGCACAACTAATAACTTTAAAACTTAAGGTAAAATTGTCAAAGCATAATAAATCACATTTTTCTTAAACATGAAAACTTCACAATAGTTCTAAGTCCATAAGAGACATTTATTGGAATAACATTTCAAATGAGAAATCACACTTCATAAATCACAATTCACAAAGCATTAGTGTTGCCAACATCAACACACAGTTTAGGCCATGACACAAAATTTCAAGATCAGTGCTGTGTTGTACACCATGACAAAGCAATCTCAACCTCACTAACTGTTATTAATGAGGGAAGGGATAGCTAGTTAATGAGTACTCATGTAGTCTTAACCCACTAACTGTTATTAATGGGAGACATAATCAATATCAATTATCAACCCCAAGTAGCCGTTATTACTGGGGAGTTTCAAAAGGGACTGTCATGCTAACTGTGGTTTCAAAATAGTTTCCAAAAATTTTCCATTCAATAATCACATTTATAAACCAATAAACACATTTTAATTCATCATAATATCCAATTAAAGGTGGCAACACCTAAATTTCTCAAATGCAAGAGAAAAACTATATTCCAGTCAAAGTAAACTTGTTCAAAACAAACTCATTCAAAAAAATACATTCCAAACAATTTGCAAGTTTAAAAACGAAGAAAATGTTAGTTGTGCACAAATCTTCAATGCTCTCCTTTCTCTTTATTCACTATTCCTTATCTGTTCCAACTTCTTTTTCTATTGAAAATACACAAATAAAATACCTCAATACCAATCTCAATTGCTGCAAAAAAATCATTACATGCATGTCTAATGCATCCCAAGTTAGCATTGCAAATTTTAGAAAATTTTGGTTTTGGACAACTTGGTGCTCCAATCTTTGAACCCAATTTTTACCTAGTTTTGAACATAATTTGGTGAGGTGTTCTTCATGAAAATTGTTCATCTAGGTCTTAAATTTATTTTTCTTTTTGAATCGCCTAATTCGGAGCTGTCTAGCTCAAGTTATGCCTAAAACACGGCTACTGTTCACGTTACTATTCATGCTGCAGATTCAGTTCTGGCAGATTTATCGATCCAATTTCGTTCAGCAATTTGGTTAAGTTAAGTCCATAATTTGGCCTCAAATTCTTCATATGAAATGTTCTACTATGTCTTAGGTTTCCATCGGTTCAAGAATCGCCTAAATCAGAGTTTTCTAGAGAGAGTTATGGCCATGCAAAGTGTACTATTCATATGGTAAATCTGCAATTTTGCAGATTCAGTGATTCAATTTTGCTCAGCAATTTGATTGGGTTAAGTCCATAATTTGGCCTCAAGTTCTTCATATGAAATGTTCTACTATGTCTTAGGTTTCCATCACTTCAAGAATCGCCTAAATTGGAGTTTTCTAGAGAGAGTTATGGCCATTCAAATTTTACTATTCATATGGTCAAATTCTGCAGGTTCCAGATTTCTGTCTGCAAGTTCAGACTCATTTCGGATAGTTTAAGGTTATTTTCGGGGCAGGGTATCTTCACAAAAATTTTAGCCCTATGTATTAAGTTTCGTTTCCAATTGGTTTCACACCAATTGGAGTTGTGTAGCTCAAGTTATGGGCTTCCAAACACACTGAATTCAGTGTGCAAAATTCTGCCCTAAGTTAAAATTTCCATTTCTTCAATTACTTCTACTAACTAACCTCAATTCACATTTAATTCACCCAAAATGACTATAATTTAGCATTGACACATCAATGGCACTTCCTAACACAAACCCCACAATTTTCAGACACCAAAATTTGCAATTTTCCCTAATCTTACCATTTCATTACCTCCATTCATCAACCCAATGTCAATTCAAAGTAAATAAACATCAAATGACCATAATTTAACACTACACACACCAATTTCACTCTCTAGCACCAAAACCCAATTTTCCTATGAACCCTAATCTTTCATAATTTAATTTATGCAATCCCATGAAATCTTACTACTCTCAATCATGCATACTACCTCAATTTAACTTAGATTTATCATCAATTTAACTAAAATACATCAAAACCCTAATTTTCCCTAAGTTGGCGAAAACCCTAGTTTAGGTTCCATGCATGTTTCCTTTCATTTTCTCATGAAATTTCATCATAAGTTAACTTCATTCAAGGCTTATACAACTAATCTAACATGAAAAGAAACTTACCTCAAGTCACCACTTCTAATCTTCAATTTCTTCTAGCTCTTTTGTTCTCTTAGCTTCTAATCTCTCAATGAAAGATAAATTTAATGTTTTCTACTAATTAGATAGAAAACCCATCGAGAAAAAGTGGAGAAAATCAATGGTTGAGAGAGATTATAAGTGGAAGAATGAAGAGAGAAGAAAGAAAAGAGAGGGAGAGGAGGTATGTGGGCGCAACTAAATAACGGAGGGAGGAAGATGACTTCTTTTTATACTAATCCCAATTATTTATTTATTTAATTAATTTTTATTGAGCTGTCTAAAGCCCATTGATCCTAAAATTTTAATTGGGTCAAAATGGACCTAAAATTCTATATTTTTGTTTCTTTTATTTTCCTTTCACTTTATACTTGAATTCTTTTCCTAAAAAAATTATTCCATAATTCAATTCATTAATTTTACTTAAATTAATTAACATTTTGGTTAAAAGTCAACTCTTGAGGTGAATTGACCAAAATGCCCCTCATCGGTTCATAATCCCTCCTTTTCAATATACCCGGTGGATCCTTATATTTTTGGGTCACTTGAATTTTTATTGTGTCTATCTCAATTAATTTTCTATTTATTTTTGGTCCTCAAGGTGTCTTTAAATAGTATTAGTCACGGACAAAAAATGTTACTATTCATAATTCGGAGGTTCGGGGTGTTACAATTCTCCCCTCTTTAAAAATAAAATTCGTCCTCGAAATATACCTGGTTTCATTCTCTGAATAACTGTGGGTGCTATCTCCTCATATCCTCCTCACACTCCCATGTAGCCTCCTGGCCTGAATAATGGTTCCACAGCACTTTCACTAGAGGTATTTGCTTATTCCTCAGCTGCTTCAGGCCAAGATCTTTATGGGCTCTCATCATATGTCAGGTCTGGATTCACCTCAATCTCCTCTACTGGCAAAATGTGAGAGGGGTCTGATCTGTACCTCCTCAACATAGAGACATGGAAGACATTGTGAATCTTTTCCAACTCTGGAGGCAATGCAAGTCTATATGCCAATGGACCCACTCTTTCTAGAACCTCATATGGCCCAAAGAAATGAGGACTTAGTTTCCCCTTTCTACAAAAACTCATAATCCTCTTCCATGGGGAAACTTTCAAGAACACCTTGTCACCCACAATGTACCGAATATCTCTTTTCTTTAGGTCAATGTAGGGCTTCTGTCTATCCGTTGCAACTTTGAGTCTGTCTCTAATGAGCTTAACCTTTTCTTCCATCTGCTGCACTAATTCTGGGCCAATCAACTTCCTCTTGCCCACTTCATCCCAACACAAGGGAGTTTTACACTTTCTACCATACAGTGCTTCGTATGGAGGCTTCTCGATGCTTGACTGATAACTATTATTGTAGACAAATTCAATTAAAGGCAAGTGTGTGTCCCAACTCCCTTCAAACTGAATCACACAAGCCCGAAGCATATCCTCCAAAATCTGAATGATCCTTTCAGATTAGCCGTCTGTCTGTGGATGGAATGTTGTACTAAAGTTCAATCTAGTTCCTAGGGCTTTTTGGAGACTAGCCCAGAATCTAGAAGTGAACCTTGGGTCTCTATCTAACACAATAGACATTGGCACTCCATGTAACCTCACAACATCATCAATGTACAGCTTGGCCAATCTTTCCAGGCTGTAATCCATCCTCACTGGCAAAAAGTGTGCAAACTTGGTCAATCTATCAACAATAACCCAAACTGCATCATGATTCTTTTGTGTACGTGGAAGTCCTGTCACAAAATCCATAGTGATTCTTTCCCATTTTCACTCAGGAATTGGCAATGGTTGTATCAACCCTACAGGCACTTGGTGTTATGCCTTTACTTGCTGACAAGTTAGGCATTTGGCAATATATTCTGCAATGTCTTTCTTCATTCCTCTCCACTAATAGTGCTCTTTCACACTTCTGTACATTTTGGTTCAACCGGGGTGCATTGCAAAAGGTGAATCATGTGCTTCCTTTAAAATGGTCTGCCTTAGTTCAACATTCTCAGGAATGCACATTCTGCCCTTATATAATAACAAGCTCTCATCATTTACTGATAATTCTGATTTCTTGCCATCCCGAGCCTCTTCCATTAACTTCACATTCTTATCATCCTTCTGTGCAACTACTTTAATTTGTTCTGTCAGCATTGGCTTCACTTGCCAAGTAGCTACCATCTACCCATCTTCATTAATCTCCAAATTAGCATGCAATGCCCTTAATTCATGCACCATGGACAAAGGAGAAACCCTCAAACCAGCCATAGTCTTGTGACTTAAAGCATCAGCTACAACATTAGCTTTTCCAAGTTGATAGTCTATCAAACAATCATAATCTTTACAATCATAATCTTTTATCAGCTCTAACCATCTCCTCTGCCTCAAATTTAACTCCTTTTGTGTGCCCAAGTACTTCAAACTTTTATGATCTGTGTATATATAACATCTCTTCTCATACAAGTAATGTCTCTAGATCTTCAAGACAAAGACAATGGCTGCCATCTCCAAGTCATGCGTGGGATAATTCCTCTCATGCGGTTTAAGCTGGCATGAAGCATAGGCAATGACGTTTCTATCTTGCATCAACACACAGCCTAATCTATTATGAGAAGCATTACTGTATATGGTATACTCCTTACCCAAAGTGGGCAAGGTTAAGACTGGAGCTTTAGTTAAACACCTCTTTAACTCATCAAAACTTTTCTGGCATTGATCAGTCCACTGAAATTTTTACATCCTTCCTAAATAGCTTGGTTAGTGGAGATGCTAGCATGGAGAATCCCTTCACAAACCTTCGGTAATACCTGGCCAAACCAAGGAAACTCCGAACTTTCGTGACATTTTTGGGTGGCTTCCAATTAAGAATGGCTTCAACTTTTCTAGTATCCACCTGGATACCTTCTGCAGATACAATATGCCCCAAAAATGAAATCTCCTTTAGCCAAAACTCACATTTCAACAGTTTGGCATACAACTGCTTCTCTCTCAATGTCTGCAATACTATCCTTAAGTGCTTATCGTGTTCCTCTGCATTCTTTGAGTACACCAAAATATCATCAATGAACACCACAACAAATTGGTCCAAATATGGCCTGAAGATAGTGTTCATCAGGCCCATAAAAGCAACTGGAGCATTAGTTAACCCGAATGGCATTACCAAAAACTCATAGTGGCCATACCGAGTCCTAAAGGCAGTTTTAGGAATACTTTGCTCTTGCACCCTTAACAGGTAGTAGCCCGATCTCAAGTCAATTTTGGAGAATATAGTTGCATCCTTCAACTGATCAAACAAATCATCGATCCGTGGCAGAGGATATCTATTCTTTATGGTCACCTTATTCAACTATCTGTAGTCTATGCATAGGCAGAGAGTACCATCCTTTTTCTTCACAAATAATATTGGTGCTCCCTAAGATGACACGCTAGGGCGGATGAAACCCTTATCTAACAATTCTTGCAATTGCACCTTCAACTCTTTCAACTAAGCAGGTGCCATCCTATAAGGAGTGATGGAGATTGGCTCCACACAAGACATAGTCTCAATTTCAAACTGCACCTCTCTTTCTGGAGACAATCCTAGCAATTCTTTTGAAAAAATATCTGGAAAATCCCATATCGTAGGAATATCTTTAAGATCTGGACTTCCCACCTGGGTGTCTATCACATGAGCTAGATAAGCTTCACATCCCTTTCTAATCATCTTTCTAGCAAGTGCAGCTTAAATGATGTTGGATGGCAATAACTGTCTCTCCCCATGTATCATTACGTTTGAATACTCAGGAAGACCAAAAGTGACTGTCTTCAGTCTACAGTCGATCATGGTGTGATGCCTGGCTAACCAATCGATGCCCAAGATGATATCATAATCTCGGAAGGGCATGTCAATTAAGTCTGACAGGAATGTATGTCCTTGGATCGCCAAAGGACAATCCTTATACAATTTGTTCACCCAAACCTCTTATCTTAAAGGACTAGTCACTAGCATATCATAATCCAATTTCACACAAGGAATAGCCACAGAGCATGCAATACTGGCACTAGCATAAGAATGTGTAGAACCAGGGTCAATGTCACACCCTACCCCTCTGTAAGGCATAACATGATCCCGTAGTATACCTAATGAATTACCAACTTCGTCTACTGATAACCCATTAAATATACTATAAGGGATTTTAAAACTTTTCTTACTTCATTTTACAGTGGTGAGCACTATTTACAAGTGTTAAAAAAAAATTATTTTGAACTGAAGTGAAACAGCTAACACATTTGAAGAAATAATAATTTCTATAAAAATTTTGGTAGAGCGCCATTTGTATTTTGAATAAAGCAGTTCTTCAAAAACCTGTAAAAAGCACTTCAACTATATTTCTCAATCTCAAACTCCAACATTTAATCAACACAATATGTTTCTCAACTCAAAACCACAATAATTTTTCAATATTTCCAAAGGCTGAGATAAAAGAAATATAGTACAAATTTTATAAGCCCAAAATAATTTACAATTTATTTTACAACTTCAATGTATAATTTTAATTTGCAACTGCTCAAAACCAAGAACACTATATACATACAGTGATCATACATTATAATACAAAATGCAAAATACGGTATACTCAATATACTCGATGATCTCTCACTGAAGCACTAGCAGCCTAGTCTGCTGCCCTGTCAGTCTATCTACCTGCGACAGCAATGAAAAGCTATCGCTGAGTAAAATTTACTTAGTGGTGCACAATAACAATTTGAAATGCGATATGTAAATCTTTTATTGACAATTCACAAATCAAATGATTCACAATTCCATTTCACAATTTACAAAGTTCATATAACACAAATTTGATCAAATAACTGAGTAACACAATTTTGCCAATCAATAACGCAATTTGATCAAATAACTGAATAACACAGTTTTACCCATCAATAACACAATTTGATCAATTAACTGAAGAATACAGTGTTGCCAATCGATAACACAATTTAGGCCATGACACAATTTTTCCACACATGCCGTGTTGTACACCACAACAAGACACAATCACCCAAATAATCGAAATCAATGAGGGAGGAAGCTAGCTAAATAATGAGTACTCATCCACACTCACCTCAGACTGACAAGTCAAAGAGGGAGGAATATATAGTGTACTTATCAAAGCACTTGCAGGCGTTACGTATCGCCATCCCTGCAAGCTCCTGGGTTCATGCGTGAGAGTTCCCAGGAATCGTAGGCATTACGTATCACCATCCCTACTTTGCTCCGACACCACTAAACACAATTTATCTCAAAATCTCCATTTACAAAGTAGGCAACACAATAATTTCCAAATACAATTCCCAAAGTTAAAACAATAAAAAATTATTAATAACTCAATTCTTCAAATAAATTTTCTGGTAAAAGCAGTGAATATAAAAAGTATTGTGTGCAGACACAGTTTAAAACTATAATGTTCAAATAAATTTTTAAGTAGAAAATAAGAAATCAAAATTATTGTGCACAAACACAATTTAAAAGAATAACATACAAATAATCATAATTTATTTCAATTGAAAAATTTAAAAGAAATAACTATTGTGCACAAACCTCTGATAACTGTCTCTTGGCTCTGACTCAGTCTTTCCTTCCCTTTTCCTGAGTCTTCGCTAACTGAAACACACAATTTAAAGTGTTTCAGTACTCATTTAAACTGTCTCTAAGAATAAGGTTCAATAATTAATTTATTGAATTCTATTATTTCCTTAGTCAACCTAAGATGTCGACCCTCGATGCAGTCTAGGTGAATTAGGTTTCAATGTTACCAATATGTCACATTTGTAGCCTTTTAGGGTTGGTACATGTTACCCATTTCATTTCCATGTATATTGTGTTTTATTGCAATTTGTCGGATTCCGATATACTAATTTGACCTAACCGGACGACCTAGTATCCTCGATTTTTGGGTTTTGATCAAAACTACAAACTTGTAGATCTATGTCTTATTGCACGCGGGACAAAATTTTAGATCATTCTGAGTTTACTAGACCAAGTTATGGCCATTTTACTATTACTGGTCAAAGTGCATCAAAATTGGTCACTTTAGGTCATTTTAGGTTAGGCTAGTTTTTGGACCCGAACTTGTGCAAGCTATTTGACTTGCTTATGGTCATTTCTGGGCTTTGATGTCTTCATAAGACTTGTAGATATAGGTCTTAACTATTCATGGTAAAAATTTCAGGTCAATTGAACCTGTTTTGAGTGAGTTATGAGCCAAAACACTAACTGCTGCCTAAATGGCCAATTTTCAGGCCTTAAATGCACTAATCCGGATTTGGTCATTTGTCAAGTTACATCACAAGCAGAATTTTGGTAAGCTTCCTTCATGAAAGTTGGCATTTTTTGTGCCTAGTTTCACCTCCAATTGGTCTAATACCAATTGGAGCCACACATTTAAGGTTCTAAGCCAAATTACACACTGCCTTATTGCACATTGTCCATCACTCAATCAAAGGACACTTTTAACACTTACCAAATTACACATTCATGCCCATTTCTGGTTTGTACCATAACCTAAACACATTTCACAACATATTTTTGGTCACTTTGGCAGCTTATAACCACACTCAATATGCACATTATAGTCCAGAATTTATCAAGCCCAAGTTACACACAATTTAACTACATAACAAGCTCATTTACATCTAAACTCAAACCCTTGTACACATATACAATCTGCCATAACAAGCACCATAATTCAACCATATAATTTCATAAACCAACCCGTGAAATAACATTTTTTTGGTGCATAATGCAAAGCTGCCGATTCATACCTCTCCTTGAATAAATTTCCAAGCTTTCAAAATTAAGTGTACATTCACAATATACTTAGTATAAATCACCCAATTTATTCCTACACATATAAACACATAATCAACCCTTTAATCTACAATTTACAAGCAAGAATAAACTACCGTTAAGGAGTTTCCATGGCTGCCAAAAATACACATCTCCCTTTAAACATCAAACCTCAAAAATCTCTCCACAATTCAAGTACCCATAACATCCTCACAAACTTTAATGAAGTAATAATCAAAAACACATACTTACCACTTTGGAAACTCTTCAAAACCTCTCCAAAACTTGGTCTTCTTATTGCCTATCTACTGCCCAAGGTGTATGGACAACTTTTAATGAAGGGAAGTGTCAAGAAACAAGCTTGAATCAAGCTTGCATGGAGCTTTCAAACCATGCGGCAATGGAGGTTTGTTCTTCTTGATTTCGGCTGAATTTGAGAGGTTGAAGATGAAGATGAATCTGCTGTCCAAATTGATGAATAAGTGGTCCACTTAGGCGAGTGAGTGGAGCACTAAGTTAGATTTAATGTTTATTTAATCATAACTTTCCTTATTCCCACATTAAGCTCCTAACTTTAGCTATTTACATTAGGTACCACCAATTTAATTTTTCATGACATTTTCCAAGTATAATATCATTTATTTTTAATGGAAATTTAGGTCAAAAGATAACTCAAGGTGTCAAATGACCACAATGCCCCTATTCGGGTTGCATTCCCGATTTTTTGGTAACACCGGGTTTTGTCGTTTTCTCAATTTCTCGTTTTTCTTTGTACTAATTAATTAATTTTTCTTTAATATTTCTACTGATATTTATACTTCAATAGATGTCTATTTAAGTCTTAAAAATATTTTCTAGGATTCCCCACAGTCCAGGGCTAGTCAACGGTCCACACCGCGACTTCCCGTTGCGGTCACCCATCGCTAGGGTTCTCGGCTCGTTTAACTTGGTTACATTTCATTGCTATTATTTTTCCTTTGTTTTTCTTTTATTTTCTTTTCTTGTATTTCATTATTTTATGTCTCCTTACTCATATCTAGGTGTAGTTTTAGGCATCCTAGCTGTCCGGACCGACACTGGTCACCGGAACAGTAGAACATACTACCTAACATAGGGGTGTTACAATTCTCCCCCCCTTAAAATAAATTTCGTCTTGAAATTTTACCCAATAGCCATCTTACAATAGTAATATGTTTATTTTGTCCTTTCTATATGATGGTATAATCTTCTTTCCCTCGAATTTGTATAAGACTTTTAACAATCTAATACAACATTTAATTTGTTTGTATAACACCAATCTTCTCTTACTATTGTGCTATCTAATATTTTGATTCATGTTCTTTCTTGAATGACCCTTGAGGTCATGTTAGAATGATTTATCTAGTCATTGGTCCTCTGACCATTCTAGTCAATAGTCTTCCTCATATTCGTAACATTTCTTTGTTATATCTGAATCAACTGTTCAAATTTCTACTTCCACAACTCTTTTTATCTTTTAATATTCTATAACTTATTTCCTTCTGTACTAAACTATAACCTTTCGATTTTCTAACTTTTGAGTTTTAAATCCCTAATTAGGATTTTCAAACTTATTTCTAACAATTAAATTCTGTCCTAGCATAACTATATCAAAACAGATGCCGTTGGCAACTATTCTCATCTTGGTGTACTATTGAGTAGTACGTAGCTCTACACAATAATCTCAAGTCAGTACTGTAATCTGCAGCTTACAGTACAAACATCAAGAACATTACATAGTTACTACGATACATCCCAATAGATCAATTTTTTGATATTTTATCCTTTTCGAATTTACTGATATTCGAATCTTATTCTGATTACAATATCCATTAACAATTACTAACAGTAACATCCTTGCCCTTATCTAGAGCAATTTTATTACTGTAACTTACTTTTACGTCCTCTTGCCTTACATTAAGTAGGCTTGCCGTTTAGCTTTATAATTCATGGTGTTTTAGAAGATACTTGTCGCCGATAAACTCTTTCAAAACTAATTTCACTTATTATCACAATCCTTATCTTAAAGGACTAATCACTAATGCATCAAAATTTATTCCCCTGTAAAGGAATAACAACAGAACATATAATTCTAACACTAACATAAAAGTATGCAGATTCCAGGTCAAACAATACATAAACGAAGAGTGCCATCCTTCTTCTTAACAAACAATACTGGTGCTCCCCATGGTGACACACTAGAGCGGATGAAGCCCTTTTCAAGTAGTTCTTGCAATTGTATCTTCAACTCCTTCAACTCTGCTGGTGCCATTCTATATGGTGTTATGGAGATTGGATCTGCACCAGGCATAACATTAATTTCAAACTGCACCTCTCTTTCTGGAGGTAATCCTGGCAATTCATCAGGAAACACATCTGGAAAGACATATACTGTAGGGATATCCCTCAATGCTGGACTCCCCACTTGGGTGTCTACCACATGTGCCAAGTATGCTTCACACCCCTTTCTGATCATTTTTCTAGCTAGTGTAGCTGAAATGACGTTTGATGACAATAGCTGCCTCTCCCCATGTATTACTACATCACTATACTGAGGGAGACCAAAAGTGACTGTTTTCAATCTACAGTCAATCATGGCGTGATGCCTAGCTAACCAATCTATGCCCAAGATGATATCATAATCTCTGAAGGGCATTTCAATGAGATCAGATAGAAAAGTGTGTCCTTGGATTACCAAAGGAAAATCCCTATACATTTTATTAAACCTGAGCTCTTGTCCTAACGCACTAGTTATTAGCACTTCAAAGTTAATTTTTTTGTATATGGAATAGCAATGCAATCAATGATGCTAGTACTCACATAAGAATGCGTAGAACCCGGATCAAATAACACAAACACATCTTGATTAAAAGTTGAGAAGGTACTAGCCACAACATCAGATGTCTCGACTTCTTCTCTCTGTCTCATTGCATAAACTCTGACTGTAACACTGTCTTGCTCTGATCGTTTCACTGTGCCTTGGCTGCCTGCTGGGTTACCTCTACCCTTACCTCTACCTCTGCTGGGTGATTGTGAACCTCTGGTGACAGGGCTCTAAACTAACCCTTCAGTAGTAGTAGGAGGTGGTCCAACTCTACAGACACTGGTGCAGTCCTTGGCAAAGTGTCCTATGCCTCCACAGTTATAACAGGCTCCTATGGCCTTGTAGCATACCCCACCATGATTTTTACCATAAGTTTCACATTGGCAAGGAGGGTAGGAACTTCTAGTTGTTCGACGACTGGACCTTGGTGGTCTCTGCCTTGATGATCCACCTCTGTTATATCCCTAAGCTCGGGGCTCCTCAAATTCTTTTCTCTTTCTCAAATTACTGCTTGATCTCTGACCCATAGGTTTCTCCCTCTTCTCTATTTCCTGTTGCCCTTGTGGGGTTGGAGTGCAGACTTGGGCTTGGGTGATTATTAGCCATTTGTTGAAAGAAAGTGGCCATTTGCTGGGCCATTTGTGTAGTAATTTGTACCTGTAAAATTGGTACAGTCGGGCCTTCGACACTTTGTGGAGCTGGGGCCTCAACTTGTACCTCAGCCTTTATCGATTGATCGACTGAATGATCACCCTCTTCCATAGTCAATTCGAGGATCTTAGACCTCCTGAACAAATAACACAAGGAGATTTCCTCCCGTTAGTGCATATTAATAATGTAATGTACTGTATGTATCAAACAATGACATTGAGCAGTTGTACTATGAAAAAAGAATATTCAAATTATAGGTGAAAACAGAATTTAAAAACTTTGCTCTGATACCACTTAAACATGTCACACCCTACCCCTCTGTAAGGCATTACATGATCCCGTAGTATACCTAATGAATTACCAACTTCATCTATTGATAACCCATTAAATATACTACAAGGGATTTTAAAACTTTTCTCACTTCTTTTTACAGTGGTGAGTACTATTTATAGGTGTTAAAAAAATTTATTTTGAACTGAAGTGAAACAGCTAACACATTTGAAGAAATAATAATTTCTATAAAAATTTTGGCAGAGTACCATTTGTATTTTGAATAAAGCAGTTCTTAAAAAACCTGTAAAAAGCACTTCAACTATATTTCTCAATCTCAAACTCTAACATTTAATCAACACAATATATTTCTCAACTCAAAACCACAATAATTTTTCAATATTTTCAAAGGCTGAGATAAAATAAACATAGTACAAATTTTACAAGCTCAAAATAATTTACAATTTATTTTACAACTTCAATGTACAATTTTAATTTACAACTGCTCAAAACCAAGAACACTATATACATACAGTGATCATATATTATAATACAAAATGCAAAATATGGTATACTCAATATACCCGATGATCTCTCACTGAAGCACTAGCAGCCTAGTCTGCTGCCCTGTCAGTCTGTCTACCTGCGACAGTAATGAAAAGCTATCGCTGAGTAAAATTTACTCAGTGGTGCACAATAACAATTTGAAATGCGATATATAAATCTTTTATTGACAATTCACAAATCAAATGATTCACAATTCCATTTCACAATTTACAAAGTTCATATAACACAAATTTGATCAAATAACTGAGTAACAGTTTTGACAATCAATAACGCAATTTGATCAAATAACTAAATAACACAGTTTTACCCATCAATAATATAATTTGATCAATTAACTGAAGAATACAGTGTTGCCAATCGATAACACAATTTAGGCCATGACACAATTTTTCCACACATGCCGTGTTGTACACCACGACAAGACAAACTCACCCCAATAATAGAAATCAATGAGGGAGGAAGCTAGCTAAATAATGAGTACTCATCCACACTCACCTCAGACTGACAAGTCAAAGAGGGAGGAATATATAGTGTACTTATCAGAGCACTTGCAGGCGTTACGTATCCCCATCCCTACAAGCTCTTGGGTTCACGCGTGAGAGTTCCCAGGAATCGTAGGCATTATGTATCGCCGTCCCTACTTTTCTCCGATACCAATAAACACAATTTATCTCAAAATTTCCATTTACAAAGTAGGCAACACAGTAATTTCCAAATACAATTCCCAAAGTTAAAACAATAAAAAATTATTCATAACTCAATTCTCTAAATAAATTTTCTAGTAAAATCAGTGAATATAAAAAGTATTATGCACAGACACAGTTTAAAACTATAATGTTCAAATAAATTTTTAAGTAGAAAATAAGAAATCAAAATTATTGTGCACAAACACAATTTAAAAGAATAACATACAAATAATCATAATTTATTTCAATTGAAAAATTCAAAAGAAATAACTATTGTGCACAAACCTCTGATAACTGTCTCTTGGCTCTGACTCAGTGTTTCCTTCCCTTTCCCTGAGTCTTTGCTAACCGAAACACACAATTTGAAGTGTTTCAGTGCTCATTTAAACTGTCTCTAAGAATAAGGTTCAATAATTAATTTATCGAATTATATTATTTCCTTAGTCAACCTAAGATGTCGACCCTCGATGCAGTCTAGGTGAATTAGGTTTCAATGTTACCAATATGTCACCCTTGTAGCCTTTTGGGGTTGGTACATGTTACCCAATTCATTTCCATGTATATTGCGTTTTATTGCAATTTGTCGGATTCCGGTATACTAATTTGGCCTAGTTGGAAGACCTAGTTTCCTCAGTTTTCGGGTTTTGGTCAAAACTAAAAACTTGTAGATCTATATCTTATTACACGCAGGACAAAATTTCAGGTCATTCTGAGTTTACTAGACCAAGTTATAGTCATTTTACTATTGCTGGTAAAAGTGCATCAAAATTGGTCACTGTAGGTCATTTTAGGTTAGGCTAGTTTTTGGACCCAAACTTGTGCAAGCTATTTGACTTGCTTATGGCCGTTTCTGGGCTTTGGTGTCTTCATAAGACTTGTAGATATAGGTCTTAACTATTCATGGTAAAAATGTCAGGTCAATTGGACCTGTTTTGAGTGAGTTATGGGCCAAAACACTAATTGCTGCCCAAATGGTCAATTTTCAGGCCTTAAATGCACTAATCCGGATTTGGTCATTTGTCAAGTTACCTTACAAGTAGAATTTTAGTAAGCTTCCTTCATGAAAGTTGGCATTTTTTGTGTCTAATTTCACCTCCAATTGGTCTCATACCAATTGGAGCCACACACTTAAGGTTCTAAGCCAAATTACACACTGTCCTATTGCACATTGTCCATCACTCAATCAAAGGACACTTTTAACACTTACCAAATTACACATTCATGCCCATTTCTGGTTTGTACCATAACCTAAACACATTTCACAACATATTTTTGGTCACTTTGGCAGCTTATAACCACACTCAATATGCACATTATAGTCCAGAATTTACCAAGTCCAAGTTACACACAATTTAACTACATAACACGCTCATTTACATCTAAACTCAAATCCTTGTACACATATACAATCTGCCATAACAAGCACCATAATTCAACCATGTAATTTCATAAACCAACCCATGAAATAACATTTTTTTGGTTCATAATGCAAGCTGCCGATTCATACCTCTCTTTGAATAAATTTCCAAGCTTCCGAAATTAAGTGTACATTTACAATATAGTTAGTATACATTACCTAATTTATTCCTACACATATAAATACATAATCAACCCTTTAATCTACCATTTACAAGCAAGAATAAACTGCCCTTAAGGAGTTTCCATGGCTACCAAAAATACACATCTCCCTTTAAACATCAAACCTCAAAAATCTCTCCACAATTCAAGTACCCATAACATCCTCACAAACTTTAATGAAGCAATAATCAAAAACACATACTTACCACTTTGGACTTGGTCTTCTTGTTGCCTATCTACTGCCCAAGGTGCATGGACAACTTTTAATGAAGGGAAGTGCCAAGAAACAAGCTTAAATCAAGCTTGCATGGAGCTTTCAAACCATGCGGCAATGGAGGTTTGTTCTTCTTGATTTCGGCTGAATTTAAGAGGTTGAAGATGAAGATGAATCTTCTGTCCAAATTGATGAATAAGTGGTCCACTTAGGCGAGTGAGTGGAGCACTAAGTTAGATTTAATGTTTATATAATCATAACTTTCCTTATTCCCACATTAAGCTCCTAACTTTAGCTATTTACATTAGGTACCACCAATTTAATTTTTCATGACATTTTAAAAGTATAATATCATTTATTTTTAATGGATATTTAGGTCAAAAGACAACTCTGGGTGTCAAATGACCACAATGCCCCTGTTCGGGTTGCATTCCCAATTTTTCGGTAACACCGGGTTTTATCGTTTTCACGATTTTCCATTTTTCCTTGTACTAATTAATTAATTTTTCTTTAATATTTCTAATGATATTTATACTTCAATAGATGTCTATTTAAGTCTTAAAAATATTTTCCAGGGTTCCCCGCAGTCCAGGGCTAGTCAACAGTCCACGCTACGACTTCCCGATGCGGTCACCCATCACTAGGGTTCTCGGCTCGTTTAACTTGGTTACATTTCATTGCTATTATTTTTCCTTTGTTTTTCTTGTATTTTCTTTTCTTATATTTCATTATTTTATGTCTCCTTACTCATATCTAGGTGTAGTTCTAGGCATCCTAGTTGTCCGGACCAACACTGATCACCAGAACAGTAGAATGTAATGCCGAACATAGGGGTGTTACAGTCAAATAGCACATATACATCTCTGTCAAAAATGGAGAAAGTACCAGCCACAACATCTGTTGTCTCAGCTTCATCCCTCTAGCGCATAGTGTACACCCTGATTGGTGCACCACTCTGATCTGGTTGGCTCATTGTGCCCTGGCTACCAGAATTGTTACCTCTACCCCTGCCTCTGCCTCTACTAGTTGTCTATTGTCCTCTGGAAGTAGAACCTTGAACAGATCCCTCAGTGGTAGTAGGTGGCCCAGATCTGCGGGCACTAGTGCAATCTCTAGCAAAATGCCCACTTCCACCACAGTTGTAACAGGCTGCTATGGCCTTATAACATACTCCTCCATGAGTCTTGCCACAAGTTTCACAAGCACGGGTAGGAAAGGAACCCCTAGATGTCTGTTGTCCGGATCTAGGTGGCCTCTGCCCTGAGAATCTTCCCCTACTAGATCCTCTGTTACTTGATCCCCCAAAGCTCTTTCTCTTACACAAATTGTTACTTGGGCTCTGACCCGTAGGCTTACTGCTCCTCTTTTTCAGTGGTTACCTTCTCAAATGCCCCTTCCAGTTCTATCCTTTCCAATTCAAGGGCCTGTGATATCAACCCAGAGAAGTTATCATGTCCAACCCAACCACTTGCAATCTCAAACTAGGCCTCAAACCGTTTGCATCTGTCTCTACTGGTAGTGAGTAGGCTTCCAGCATAGTGGCTGAGGCGAGAAAAGTCTCTCTCATACTCGGCTACAGTCTTGTTCCCTTGCTTCAAACTGAGAAACTCCTGTAGCTTCATATCCACATAGGTATCAGGAACATACTTCTGTCTAAACTCCCTTAGAAAGTCATCCCATGTCAGCACTGGCGGCTCAGCCAAACTGTGGGGAATGGTCTTCCACCACTCATATGCATCTCCATGCAGCAAGGAAATTGAATATTCAAACTTCAACTCATCTGTGCAGTGCAATTTCTTGAAGACCCTCTCCATCCATTCTAACCATTGCTCAGCTTCTAATGGGTCCACTGTACCCTTGAACTCTGTTGCCCCATACTTCATTAACTTGTCATATTGTCTGGCTGGGGATGGTGGTTGCACTAGAGGTGCTTGCACAGGAGCTTGGACTGGTATATTGCCAGCCATTTGCTAAAATAATGCAGCCATCTGCTGAGCGAACTAAGCAGAAAACTGCATGGGTGGGACGGGTGCAGCTGACCTACTGGCATTCTCGAGGCTGGGCCTCCCTGCACTCACTCACCATCGACATTACTCAGTGTGATCCCCTCTTCCATACTGAATCACAAAGAATTATACTCCCTGGACAACCAACACAAGGAGATTTTCCTCCATTAGTCCATATTTATGATGTAATGCACTATATGTATCAATTAATGACAGTTGAGCAGTTGTACTTATCAAAATTTTTCAAACATGCAATTTTAAAACTTGTGTAAAAACCAAAGCTCTGATACCACTAAAACATGTCACACCTTATCTCTGGTAAGACATGACATGTTCCTGTAACATACCTAATGAATTACCAAACTCCACCTACCGATAACCCATTAGTTATGCTACAAAGGATTTTAAAACAAATCATAGCTTTTTATCTTATCAATTCTTTTGCAGAAAACTACATGAGAATAGTTAAAATTCCATGTAAACATTCATTGAAAATAATGATAGAATAAATATTGCAAAAGTTACACTTTCATAAGTCTTAAAGTGAAATACAAAATAGTTACAAACTCAAAATGTGATAGCAATGCCGTGTTTTTAAATACAAACTGCTCAATGTCCGTACATCCATACATATAGGTACAAAATACATCAAAAGAAAATTACAGGGGTATACCTATGATATATACCCACAATCAATACCAAATGCTGCTTCCAAGTCTCTCACTCGGTAGCCTTCTCCTTTCTCTTGCCTGCAACAGTATAAAGAAGCTATCACTGAGTATATCATTCAGTGGTGCACAACTAATAACTTTAAAACTTAAGGTAAAATATAATTTATCAAAGCATAATAAATCACATTTTCTTAAACATGGAAACTTCATAATAGTTCTAAGTCCATAAGAGACATTTATTGGAATAACATTTCAAATGAGAAATCACACTTCATAAATCACAATTCACAAAGCATAAGTGTTGCCAACATAAACACACAGTTTAGGCCATGACATAAAATTTCATGATCAATGCCGTGTTGTACACCACGACAAAGCAATCTCAACCTCACTAACCGTTATTAATGAGGGAAGGGCTAGCTAGCTAATGAGTACTCATGTAGTCTTAACCCACTAACCGTTATTAATAGGAGACATAATCAATATCAATTATCAACCCCAAGTAGCCGTTACTACTGGGGAGTTTCGAAAGGGACTGTCATGCTAACTGCGGTTTCAAAATAGTTTCCAAAAATTTTCCATTCAATAATCACATTTATAAACCAATAAACACATTTAAATTCATCATAATATCCAAATAAAGGTCGCAACACCCAAATTTCTCAAATGCAAGAGAAAAACTATATTCCAGTCAAAGTAAACTTGTTCAAAGTAAACTCATTCAAAATAAACACATTCCAAATAATTTACAAGTTTAAAAATGAAGAAAATGTTAGTTGTGCACAAACCTTCAATGCTCTCCTTTCTCTTTACTCACTATTCCTTGTTCGTTCTAACTTCTTTTTCTACTGAAAATACACAAATGAAATACCTCAATACCAATCTCAATTGCTGCCAAAAACTTATTGGATGCATGTGTTAGTAGTATGCCCTAGAGCATATCATTTAGTATGTATCTTGTACATAATTTTATTAATAAAAAGCATTTCCACTTTTCCGTTTACATAATATATTTATGTGTAATAGAAAAGGTCCATTAATATTTTGTTAGAAATATTATTCTTAAGTTGTTAAGAATATGAGTGACAATATTTCTAGCACGAAGTATCATAAATAGGTTCACAATCGAGGATACTTCATAATAAGGACATGACTTATCCAGAAAGATTGTATTCATGTTTGTTCCCAAGTTATTTATATGAGATATAAATAAGATGGAATGGTGAGTCTCATGCCATATAACAAACATGATAGGCACTTATAAATAATAAGTAGGCTGAACCAGTGACGCTTATGACAAGCACATGGAGTTTACTCTTGTCAATATTTTATCATAAATCATATCAGTGCATATAATCTTTAGACTTGAGATAGCACAGTTATCTTGTATATAGGTAGTTTGAGTTTGATACTGCTTTCATACTTGTAGTGTGTATGGGTATATGGGCATGTGTTGGCTCCTACTAGTTATATATGGAGGTAGGTGTTGATCAAGATGGAATCTGTTCCTCTAAGTAAATATAGATAAAATCCTATGCTAATTTAATTTTTCTTGATGTTTCAAGTTCCCGGCCAGATAGATAGATTTATTCGTAAAAGAGTTTCGATAAGAAAATCTTTTAATCAAGAACTGGAATTAAAAGAGAACATAATATTCATAGCAAATGGAGTTTGACATAAACCATGACTCCAAATTTGAGTTGGGATTTTGTAACAGAGAGATTCTAGTGCATGGTAACATATAATTATAGGTTCATTTAAGGTAAACCTTATTACTAATTGGGTGGCCATGGCATGCTATGCTAGGTGTTAACCATGGTCTATGAGGTTCATAAAATGATTTAGAGAAATCATTTATGGTAAGAAAGAGTTCTGATGATATTAAGAGTTGATATCATTTCTCATTGCCAATTAGTGATGAGCCTAGTAAGTCACACACATACACAAGTTATCACCTAATTAAATATGATTTAATTAATTAATTAAAGAGTTTAATTGATTAATTAAATAGGTTTGGCTTGCAATTAGATTGCAAAGTCCCTAGCATGACTTGAAACCAAATCTAGATTATTGGATGTATAATATAAGTTAAATTTATATTTAAAGTGTTTAAATATGAATTTAATTAATGAGAAATTAATTAATAGAGATTAATTAACTAATTTATATTTGATATAAATTAATTAGAAGAAGAAAAATAATTATTTTGGGTTGAGAACTCAAAATTAAGACACAGGGGCATTTTGGTCATTTTGCAGTGTGACACGTGGCATCATGAGATGGTGACACATGGCATAACACATAAGCTTTCCAAATGTTTTTTAATCATGTAGGATGATTAAAATCAAGATTAAATATAGGTTTGACACTTGGCACAATTTGATTGGGTCACTTAAACCTAGAGCTAATCAAAGGGTGACATGTGGCAAGGGTTTAATGTGTTAACCTAGCTATTTAAGTGTGGTTATGAAAAGAAAAAATAACCAGCAGCCTCTCCTCTAATTTGTCACGCCACTTTGAGCCTCTCCAGCTATTTCTCTTCATCTCTCATCAATTCAAAGAGATTAGCCATCAATCTCTTGAATTAAGAACACTAGAAATTGTTTCTAGTGTCCTGTTTACATCTCTAATCTCTTAAAAGGCAGAACTTGAATTTCTAATTAATAGAAAAGGCTTTAGAAGCTGTTCAAGGGCTGCCATAGGTGTTCTTGATGTGGACAAGCTAGAGGGACAACATCCGTGTCTCAAGACGATCTCAAAGGCGCAGACACGCTGCAAAGACATCAAGAGGTTAGTGTAATCGTTCTTGATTTAATCTAGGGTTCTAAAATTAATCTGATTAATTTTAAAATCTTAAATGGCAAATACAGATCAAAAATCATATTAAAAGAGTTTTAATATGTTGTTTATCATTGAAATCAAATAGATAAAAATAAATCTTGCATGATGCATGTGACCCTAGGTGAAAATTTTTGAATTCAATGGTATAAACTTGTGTTTTTCACGCCTGCCTTCAATTGGTATCAGAGCCACTATATTTGCCCTTTAGATTGTTGATTATATAATTTAATTGTGTGTTTGATCATGAGATCAAGAGATTCATTGCTGGTTGGATCAAGAGGTGTGGCGGCACACATGGTGAAGCCACCATTGGTGGCGGCAACAATGGTTCCATGGGTGGTTCAAGGTTTGGCTTTTAATTCTGCAATTGTTGTATGATCTAAGGCCTATTCTTTGACTAATTAAAGTGTTTAATTAGTTGTTTTAATCACACAATTAAATTATGATTCAAATCAGAATTTTAAAAATTGTTTAAATGTGATTCAAATCTGAATTTTAAAAGTTGTTTGAATGTGATTCAAATCTGAATTTTTAAAGTTGTTTAATCATATTTAAATCTGATTTTTTAAAATTGATTCAATAAAATTCAGATCTGATTTTTTAAAAAATATTTGAATGTGATTCAAATCTGATTTTTTAGAAAATGTTTGAATGTGATTCAAATCTGAATTTTTGAAGTTGTTTGAATGTGATTCAAATCTGAATTTTTAAATTTGTTTGAATGAGATTTAAATCTGAATTTTTAAATTTATTTGAATCATATTCAAATCTGGATTTTTAAGTTGAATATGAGATATTCAATTTAATTTAAGTATGTATGTTTTATTTAATTGTTAAATAGTGATATGCATGATGGATGATCATGGACTATAAAACCAATGTGTTTGGATTTATGTATTTTATGTTTCTTTGTGTTTGTAAATTAATTAATTTATTTTAATTTATTTTGGGCATGTATTATTAAGTTTGTAATATTTTTGGGTTGTAATTTCATTTATTTAAGTTCTTGTAAATTCGCCTTGGTATGCCAAGGATTACTATGTAATATTGTATTGCAAGAAGTTCAAGGAGGTCAAGAGCATTGGTGGGACCAGTGGGAGGAATTCAAGATCAAGTGTTGATTATGTACTCCTTCAGCAACTCTTGTAAAATGAATGAATGAAATGCACCTAGAAATGCCCTGATTCAATTCTTGGTGGCTAATTGAATCCCTTAGAAAGTCCATGATCATACCATATTTATCGCTTATCCATGAATGCATGAGATGTATGGGAATGTATGCAATTATATGATATATGCATGCTAAATGGATAATGTGCAAAGTGAGACCTTAATAGTAATTAGGATGGCTATAAAATCTTCCAAACAAATGATTAAGTTGGAAATGGTATAATTAAAGTAATTATAACATAAGCCCTCCATTGGGGCAATTATTTTAAGAAATTTTAAATAGTTGCATGAGATGCAATTAATTTAAGAGATTTTCTTAAGAATAATTGTTAAGCATGAGATGTTGTAAATATGTAAATGGTTTGGTGGCCAATATTGGATGTACCTGAGGACATTAAAATTATTTGCATAATTACTGGCTCAATGGGATCAACTTAACTAATGCAAGATAAGTCAATAATGGATGTACCTGAGATTTTGAGCATTAGGGGCTAGGTAAAGGATTGAACCTCACATGAGATGTGATGGGCAAGGAGTTGCTCACTTATAGTTTATTGTAATTCCAATAATGGATGTACCTGAGGATGATCAATAGAATTATAAGAATTCAATCACCCACTAGAAATCCATCCAACTAGGATTTCCGTTTTCTACTTTGGAAGTGTAGGATTCGCTAAGTTAGTGGGAGGACCAATTTGATTAAAAGACCATAATCATTTTGGTTAATTACATGATACATTTACTAATTAATCTGGTTATTTTCTGCAGTTAATTTTCTGATAAAAATGAGCACAAAACAACCACCACCATCCAATATCCATGCAAGCATGCTTGATCACAATAGGTTGACTGGACCTAATCTGTCTGATTGGCTAAGAAATTTGAAACTTGTCCTAAACCTTGAACATATAGGATATGTTCTAGATTCAAATGTTCCTGGTCCCTTACCTCCAGAGGCCACACAAGAGGAACATGATACTTTGGACAAGTGGAAGGAGCATGGTATGAGAGCTAAGTGTTACATGCTTACTTCCATGAGTAATGAGTTACAGAAGCAACATGAGAACATGCAGAGTGCGAGTGAGATCCTCCTTCACCTATAAGAGTTGTATGGTGAGCACAGCAGGAATGCTAGGTATGAGATATCTAGACAGCTATTCCGTATGAGGATGTCTGAGGGACAGAATGTTGGGGATCATGTCCACAAGATGATTCGGCTGATTGAGCAGTTGGAACATCTTGACTTCAACATGGATTTCCAACTACAGACGGATTTGATCCTTCAGTCCCTTCCTGAGTCTTTTGGGAATGTTGTGACAAATTTCCATATGACTAAACAGGAATGCACCTTAGCTGGTTTACTCAACATGCTGGTTATTGCCCAAAAGAATATGCCAGGCAATAAAGGGAAAGAGGTAGCTTTGGTTGCATCTTCTTCTGCTGGAAAGTCCAACAAGAAGAAGGGCAATAAGAAAAAGAAACCTCGATTCTGGTCCTTCTAAGAAAATAGCTAAACAGTAAAAAGAAAACCAAAGCTGACAAAGGCAAAGGAAAGTGTTTCCACTGCCAACAGGAAAGTGTTTCCATTGCCAACAGGAAAGTGTTTCCATTGCCAGTAAGAAAGTGTTTCCAATGGCCAGAGTATAGCAATCTAAATGAAAGCAATGCCATGGTGAAAACCAACTCAAGTTCAAAATATTTTTGGCACTTAAGGTTATGTCATGTTGCAGAAGATAGGATTGCAAAATTGGAGAAAATGGGGATTCTATCCTCATTGGGCTCTGAGCTTACTCCAACTTGTGAATCTTGCCTTCAGGGCAAAATGACTAGATCACCCTTTGTTGGACAAGGGCTAAGAGCTGAAAATATTTTGGAGCTAATACATAGTGATGTATGTGGTCCATTTAAAGAAATGGCTAGAGGGGGTTTTCATTATTTTATTACCTTTACTGATGATAAATCAAGATTTGGGTATTTGTATTTGATGAAATACAAACATGAATCTTTTGAAAAGTTCAAAGAATTTAAATCTGAAGTAGAAAATCAAACAGGAAAGAATATTAAAGCTCTTCGATCAGATCGTGGAGGTGAATATTTGAGTACTGAATTTGATGAATACTTGAGAGAGCATGGCATTGTTTCTCAGCTGACTCCTCCAGGAACGCCACAGCTGAATGGTGTATCTGAAAGGAGAAATCGTACACTATTGGATATGGTACGTAGTATGATGAGCTATACTGATATGCCAATCTTCTTTTGGGGATTTGCATTAGAATCAGCTTTGTATAGTCTGAATAGGATTCCATCAAAATCAGTTTCTTCCACACCTTATGAGATATGGCATGGAAGAAAACCAAGTCTTAAGCATGTTAAGATTTGGGGTTGTCCAGCTTATATCAAAGCTGAACACTGATAAATTGGAGACCAGATCAGAAAAAGGTCGATTTGTTGGATATCCAAAAGATAGTTTTGGATATTATTTTTATTTGCCTACTTCACAAAAGGTTGTGATAAGTAGAGATGCCATATTTCTTGAACAACAGTTTGTTCAAGAAGGAGGCAAAGGAAGGCAAATAGAGTTAGAATTGGAGAATTCTGATCAACCAACATATCAGATGGATATAGATCCATCTAGTCAACCAATACCCGTTGATGAAACATCTACAGCTGTTCCTCGTAGAACAACCAGGGTATCTCACCCACCAGTGAGATATGGTTTTCTTCATGAAGAAGAACAAGAGTTGTCTACTCATGAAGAAGTAGATCATGGAGATGATCCACTTACCTATGAAGAAGCTATATCAGATATAGACTCTTCAAAATGGATTGATGCTATGAAATCCGAGATTGATTCCATGTATAAGAATCAAGTTTGGGATCTTGTTAACCCACCTGAAGGTATTATACCTATAGGGAACAAATGGGTTTTCAAGAAGAAAATTGGTTCTGATAAAAAGGTAGAGACTTATAAGGCAAGGCTAGTAGCGAAAGGGTTTCGCCAAAGGCAAGGAATCGACTATGAGGAGACTTTCTCGCCTGTTGCCATGCTTAAATCAATTAGGGTTTTACTAGCAATATCTGCATACTATGATTATGAGATTTGGCAGATGGATGTCAAAACAGCTTTTCTCAATGGATACATTGAAGAAAACATTTTCATGGAACAACCTAGGGGATTTGAATCCCAAGATGGTTCCAAGGTATGCAAGCTAAAGTGATCCATTTATGGGTTGAAATAAGCTTCGAGGAGTTGGAACATCCGTTTTGATGAAGCCATTAAATCCGTTGGTTTTATCAAAAATGAGGATGAGCCATGTGTATATAAGAAGGTTAGTGACAGTGCTATCACTTTCCTTGTTTTATATGTGGATGACATACTGTTGATGGGTAATGATACAGGTATGTTGACAACTATAAAGGTATGGTTGTCAAATACATTCTCCATGAAAGACTTAGGGGAGGCAACCTATATTCTTGGGATTCGCATCTATAGAGATAGAGCGAAAAGAATAATTGGTTTATCCCAAAGTCTATACTTGGAAAAGGTGTTAAAGAGGTTTAACATGCTTGATTCCAAGAGAGGATTGTTACCAGTGAGACATGGTATCCATCTTTCTAAAGAGATGTCTCCAAAGACACCTGAAGAAAGAGATAAGATGGCCAGGATTCCATATGCTTCGGCTATTGGAAGTTTAATGTATGCAATGTTGTGTACTAGGCCAGATATCGCATATGCTGTTAGTTTGACTAGCAGGTATCAATCCAATCCAGGTTTGGAACACTGGATAGCTGTCAAGAATATCCTTAAGTACTTGAGAAGAACTAAGGATTTATTCTTGATTTATGAAGGTGAAGACTTGCAATTGGATGGTTATACTGATTCCGATTTCCAATCAGATATCCATGATAGAAAGTCTACGTCTGGATATGTGTTCATTTGTAATGGAGGTGCAGTCAGTTGGAAGAGTTCCAAACAGAGCACGACTGCAGATTCCACTACAGAGGCTGAGTATATTCTCGCATCGATGTCGCAAAGGAAGTCGTTTGGATAAAAAGTTCATGACAGAACTTACAGTAGTTCCTTCCATTGAGTCAGCAGTTCCACTACACTGTGACAATAATGGAGCAGTCATACAGGCTAAGGAACCAAGGTCTCACCAGAAATCCAAACACATAGAAAGGCGCTACCACATTATCAGAGAAATAGTTGGGCAAGGCGATATAGCCATGCAGAAAATATAACATCAGCTAAAAACCAGCTGATCCATTCACTAAGCCTTTGTCACAAGCTCAGTTAGACTGACATCTTGAGAAGATGGGTCTAAAATATTGTAATGAATGGCTCTAGTGCTAGTGGGAGATTGTTAGTAGTATGCCCTAAAGCATATCATTTAGTATGTATCTTGTACATAATTTTATTAATAAAAGGCATTTCCACTTTTCCGTTTACATAATATATTTATGTATAATAGAAAAGGTCCATTGATATTTTGTTAGAAATATTATTCTTAAGTTGTTAAGAATATGAGTGACAATATTTCTAGCACGAAGTATCATAAATAGGTTCACAATCGAGGATACTTCATAATAAGGACATGACTTATCCAGAAAGATTGTATTCATGTTTGTTCCCAAGTTATTTATATGAGATATAGATAAGATGGAATGGTGAGTCTCATGCCATATAACAAACATGATAGGCACTTATAAATGATAAGTAGGCCGAACCAGTGACACTTATGACAAGCACATGGAGTTCACTCTTGTCAATATTTTGTCATAAATCATATCAGTGCATATAATCTTTAGACCTAAGATAGCACAGTTATCTTGTATATAGGTAGTTTGAGTTTGATACTGCTTTCATACTTGTACTATGTATGGGTATATGGGCATGTGTTGGCTCCTACTAGTTATATATGGAGGCATGTTGATCAAGATGGAATCTTCCTCTAAGTAAATAGAGATAAAATCCTATGTTCATTTAATTGTTCTTGATGTTTCAAGTTCCTGCAGACAGATAGATTTAATCGTAAAAGAGTTTCGATAAGAAAATCTTTTAATCAAGAACTGGAATTAAAAGATAACATAATATTCATAGCAAATGGAGTTTGACATAAACCATGACTCAAATTGAGTTGGCATTTTGTAATAGAGAGATTCTAGTGCATGGTAACATATGATTATAGGTTCATTTAAGGTAAACCTTATTACTAATTGGGTGGCCATGGCATGCTATGCTAGGTGTTAACCATGGTCTATGAGGTTCATAAAATGATTTAGAGAAATCATTTATGGTAAGAAAGAGTTCTGATGATATTAAGAGTTGATATCATTTCTCATTGCCAATTAGTGATGAGCCTAGTAAGTCACACACATACACAAGTTATCACCTAATTAAATATGATTTAATTAATTAATTAAAGAGTTTAATTGATTAATTAAATAGGTTTGGTTTGCAATTAGATTGCAAAGTCCCTAGCATGACTTGAAACCAAATCTAGATTATTGGATGTATAATATAAGTTAAATTTATATTTAAAGTGTTTAAATATGAATTTAATTAATGAGAAATTAATTAATAGAGATTAATTAATTAATTTATATTTGATATAAATTAATTAGAAGAAGAAAAATAATTATTTTGGGTTGAGAACTCAAAATTAAGACACAGGGGCATTTTGGTCATTTTGCAGTGTGACACGTGGCATCATGAGATGGTGACACATGGCATAACACATAAGCTTGCCAAATGTTTTTTAATCATGTAAGATGATTAAAATCAAGATTAAATATAGGTTTGACACTTGGCACAATTTGATTGGGTCACTTAAACCTAGAGCTAATCAAAGGGTGACATGTGGCAAGGGTTTAATGTGTTAACCTAGCTATTTAAGTGTGGTTATGAAAAGAAAAAATAACCAGCAGCCTCTCCTCTCATTTGTCACGCCACTTTGAGCCTCTCCAGCTATTTCTCTTCATCTCTCATCAATTCAAAGAGATTAGCCATCAATCTCTTGAATTAAGAACACTAGAAATTGTTTCTAGTGTCCTGTTTACATCTCTAATCTCTTAAAAGGCAGAACTTGAATTTCTAATTAATAGAAAAGGCTTTAGAAGCTGTTCAAGGGCTGCCATAGGTGTTCTTGATGTGGACAAGCTAGAGGGACAACATCTGGTGTCCTGAAGACGAATCTCAAAGGCGCAGACACGCTGCAATACATCAAGAGGTTAGTGTAATCGTTCTTGATTTAATCTAGGGTTCTAAAATTAATCTGATTAATTTTAAAATCTTAAATGGCAAATACAGATCCAAAAACATATTAAAAGAGTTTTAATATGTTGTTTATCATTGAAATCAAATAGATAAAAATAAATCTTGCATGATGCATGTGACCCTAGGTGAAAATTTTTGAATTCAATGGTATAAACTTGTGTTTTTCACGCTTCCATTCCTTCAGCATGTCTAATGCATCCCAAGTTAGCTTTGCAAATTTTATAAAATTTTGGTTTTGGACAACTTGGTGCCCCAATCTTTGAACCCAATTTTTACCTAGTTTCGATCATAATTTGGTGAGATGTTCTTCATGAAAATTGTTCATCTAGGTCCTAAATTTATTTTTCTTTTTGAATCGCCTAATTTGGAGCTGTGTAGCTCAAGTTATGCCCAAAACACAATTACTGTTCATGTCACTATTCATGCTGCAGATTCAGTTCTGGCAAATTTATCGATCCAATTTCGTTTAGCAATTTGGTCAAGTTAAGTCCATAACTTGGCCTCAAATTCTTCATATGAAATGTTATACTATGTCTTAGGTTTTCATCGGTTCAAGAATAGCCTAAATCAGAGTTTTTTAGAGAGAGTTATGGCCATGCAAAGTTTACTGTTCATATAGTAAATCTGCAATTCTGCAGATTCAGTGATTCAACTTTGCTCAGCAATTTGATTGGGTTAAGTCCATAATTTGGCCTCAAGTTCTTCATATGAAATGTTCTACTATGTTTAGGTTTCCATCGGTTCAAGAATCACCTAAATTTGAGTTTTCTAGAGAGAGTTATGGCCATACAAAGTTTACTGTTCATATGGTCAAATTCTGCAGGTTCCAGATTTCTATCTCCAAGTTCAAGGCTCATTTCGGATAGTTTAAGGTTATTTTCGGGGCAGGGTATCTTCACAAAAATTTTAGCCCTATGTATTAAGTTTTGTTTCCAATTGGTTTCATACCAATTGGAGTTGTGTAGCTCAAGTTATGGGCTTCTAAACACACTGAATTCAGTGTGCAAAATTCTGCCCTAAGTTAAAATTTCCATTTCTTCAATTACTTCCACTAACCAACCTCAATTCACATTTAATTCACCCAAAATGACTATAATTTAGCATTGACACATTAATGGCACTTCCTAACACAAGCCCCATAATTTTTCAGACACTAAAAGTTTGCAATTTTCCCTAATCCTATCATTTCATTACCTCTATTCATCAACCCAATGTCAATTCAAACTAAATAAACATCAAATGACCATAATTTAACACTACACACACCAATTTCACTCTCTAGCACCAAAACCCAATTTTCCCATGAACCTTAATCTTCCATAATTTAATTTATGCAATCCCATGAAATCTTACTACTCCCAATCATGCATACTACCTCAATTTAACTTAGATTCATCATCAATTTAACTAAAATACATCAAAACCCTAATTTTCTCTAAGTTAGCCAAAACCCTAGTTTAGGTTCCATGCATGTTTCCTTTCAATTTCTCATGAAATTTTATCATAAGTTAACTTCATTCAAGGCTTATACAACTAATCTAACATGAAAAGAAACTTACCTCAAGTGACCACTTCTAATCTTCAATTTCTTCTAACTCTTTTATTCTCTTAGCTTCTAATCTCTCAATGAAAGATAAATTTAATGTTTTCTACCAATTAGATAGAAAACCCATGGAGAAAAAGTGGAGAAAATCAATGGTTAAGAGAGGTTGTAAGTGGAAGAATGAAGAGAGAAAAAAGAAAAGAGAGGGAGAGGAGGTATGTTGTGGGGGGGGGCAACTAAATGAGGGAGGGAGGAAGATGGCTTCCTTTTATACTTATCCCAATTATTTATTTATTTAATTAATTTTTATTGAGCGGTCCAAAGCCCATTGGTCCTAAAATTTTAATTGGGTCAAAATAGACCTAAAATTCTAGATTTTTATTTCTTTTATTTTCCTTTCACTTTATACTTGAATTCTTTTCCTAAAAAAATTATTCCATAATTCAATTCATTAATTTTACTTAAATTAATTAACATTTTGGTTAAAAGTCAACTCTTGAGGTGAATTGACCAAAATGCCCCTCATCGATTCATAATCCCTCTTTTTTAATATACCCAGTGGATCCTTATATTTTTGGGTCACTTGAATTTTTATTATGTCTATCTCAATTAATTTTCTATTTATTTTTGGTCCTTAAGGTGTCTTTAAATAGTACTAATCACGGACCAAAAATGGTACTATTCATAACTCAGAGGTTCGGAATGTTACATTATGTAAGTGAATTATATGACATAAAATATGAATAAATATTGATGAAAATTATTTAAAAATGAATAGCAAGAGAAAGGAAAGAAAATGAAATAAATTGGAATTATGACATCATTATGATGTCATTAAAATCCTCCCACCCAATCAAATGTTGACACATGGCATTAATTTAGTTAAAAAGACTTAATGGGCAGAAAAAGAAAAGAAAAAACCAGATGCTTCTTCTTCCTTCCCTTGGCTGAAATCTCTCCCTCACTCCAAACCTCCATGGAAGCTTAGGAAAGCTTGAAATAACCCACTAAATTACCTTGAAACTCAACTTTGTCTTCACAAAAAATTGTTCATACATCTTGGGCAAGCTAAAGACAGCAAAAGGAAAGAGAGAGGAGGAGCTTTGATAAGCTTGGAATTTACTTCATTAAAGGCTAGTGACTAAACTCACTCTTCCTCTTTTGATTCATGTTAAAGGAGTGGAGTGGAAAGTAAATTTGTATGAAAATTAAAAATACACCATGTGTAAGCTTTTCTTAAAATTTCAGCAGCTTTGGGACAGGTAGGGTTTGAAGATTTTCTTGAATTAAAATGGTACTCTAGTTGCTCTTAATACTAATCTATTGATTAGGAAGGTAAAGTACATGTAAATGCAAAAATCTAGAATGGTGGAGCTAGGGTTTGGACCCAAAAATTGAGATTTGATCATGCAATGGTGAAAGTAAGTTTTAATGGTCAATTAGTGACCATTTGGTTATGTGTGAATGAGAAATGAAGTGGTTTGTGTAATGGGAATTGAAGTTAGTGTTGCTGCCCTTGATGACCTGTAGGACTGGGCATGAATCCAGCAGGTTTGGGCAGCAATAACTGGAGTTATAGAGGTTTAATTGGTGCAAGACTAATTGAACATGAAACTAGACACATAATGGCACAACTTTGGTGAAGAAACCATGCCCAGAAAATCAAACCAAGTTGACCTAAATATTGCCCTAATCCGGGTGACCTGCGTTTTACCTGGGCAAAATGACCAAATGAATAGTATTTATTCATTTGGTCATAACTCAGTGTAGAAAGGTCCAATTGACCTGAAATTTTACCATCAGATAGCTGAGACAAAAACCTACAACTTTTATGAAGAAAGCTAACCCAAATTTTGACCATAACATGTTCAAAAGGTGACCTGCATTCACTGCACAAAACACTATAGATTTGGTCAGTCGTGAAAATCTAGGAAATTGGCAATCCAGCTAGTCATGGTAATTAGGCCATAACTTGAGCTAAAAAACTCCAAATGGAGTGATTCAAAAAAAGAAATGTAACTAGACACAATAAGGAACAACTTTCAAGTTGACAACTTTGCCAAATTCCCGCTGAAAAAATGACTAATATAACAGTAAATACAAGGTTTGAAATATGAAAATTTTGAACAACTAACACTAAGCTTAGAAATGGTATTAGCAACCAATACCAACAATTTTAGAATGCAAAATGTGGTATGTTGGGAGTATTAAAACCAATGTACCTATTGTCTATGCAAAAGTCAATATTTTTGTTGACTAATGAAATAAATAGTAACACCTAACCTTAAATTTCAAGAATTGTACAATCTAAAAGTGTAGCATGTCCTAGTACACCTAGCAAGATTGGTTTGGATAGGTTGGCATGCTAATAGGGTTCTGTTAGCAGTACTGCATATGGCTTCATGCCTTTCTGTGTTTTATGGCCTCACATGCCATTCTGTGTTATAATAGCCTTTGGCTATGTTGATTGAGTTGTTATACTTGGGTTTAATCCCTGATAATTATTACAGCTTATTAGCTATTCTGTTGCACACCGGGAGACACAATGTGACCGATGGTGTGATGGTCTGAGGTACTTGGTACCCAGTGCTAGTTTACCCATTTATCCAGTCCAGTCGACTAGTATGGGTTACTCGGGCAATGAAAATAAATCTTATCAAATTTTAATCGAATAATACTGCAATAAATGCCAGAAATTAAGTATACCTAAAATGTAAACATACATTCTGCATATTTATGTTATTTTAGTTATTTTATTTTATATTGTCACCACTAAGCAGAATTGCTTAGTGCGTCGCTTTTGCCACGCGCAGGTACTGGAGACATAGCTGGGGAGTCTAGCAGACCTCAGATCGGGTGAACTTTCAGATATGCACACAGAGTTCAGAGTCACCTCACATTTGCAATGCATTGGCAGGACATTAGGTTACTTTTGGTATTTTATGTTTTGTAAACTTTTGTAATGTATATTATAAACTCATGTAATTATGCTTTTGATGTAATTATCTATGAACCATGTTTAGTAATAAATTTGAGCATTTCTTATTGAATTGAATATGATAAGAAATGAATTGAATTTTGAGGTATTGAAGTCATTTGAGAAATTGTTGAAAATATGTTGGTGGTTGACTGAGCTTGAAATTATGATTATATTAGAAGTGTTTTTAACAGATTTAGAAGAACTATTTTTTCCAATTTACAGTCGGCACTCTGTCAGATTTTCTATAAAATTTACAAAAATTTTAGATTTATCAAAATTGTAAATAAATGAGTTAAAAAGGTTAAATTGTAATGGAAATATGATTTGGTGCTCCGGCACACTGTGTGGTATATCTTGCTCGGCTACACTGTAGACGGATAACGAGTGTCACATTTAGTAGTATCAGAGCACGGTTTAGGCATTTCTGGGCCTAGATAGAGTGCATACCATTGCATTATATATGTTTGTAAGTGTTGAGGTGACACTGATGCAGATCTGTTTGTTTGCTTATTTTGATTAGGACATGGATTCTGCTTCTCAAAGAGCAGTTGATGAAGAGGTGGAGAGTCGTGCTCCACCAAGAGCTAAATATGGAGGCAGGGGAGAATCAACCTCACCAGCAGCTAAGGCACTTGCCGAACCTCAGTTTGCATCATTCCAGCAAATGACCGAATTTTACTGACAAATGATGGGGGTAATTCCACCACCACAACCACAGCCACAACCTCCACCAGCACCTCAGAAGTCCCATCTGGAGAAACTACGAAAACATGGGGCTGTGGATTTCTTTGGGAAGAAGGAGGATGATCCCATGACAGCTGAAAATTGGTTGGATAGAACAATCAGAGTGTTAAAACAGCTTCATTGGACCCCCGAGCAGAATCTGGAGGGTGTTGTGTCCCTACTTCAAGATGATGCATACCAGTGGTAGGACACAGTAACCAGTGAGGTGCAACCGAATCAAATCACCTGGGATTACTTCCTTACAGAGTTCAGGAAGAAGTATGTTGGTAAAGTGTATTTAGAAGAGAGAAGAAGAGAATTTATCAGTATGAGACATAGGCAACTATTAGTGGTAGAGTATGAGCGAGAATTTGTCAAACTGAGCCAGTATGGGAGGGAGATAGTCCCTACAGAGGTAGAAAGGTGCAAAAGATTCGAAGAAGGGCTCAATGACAACATCAAAGTCATGATAACAGTATTAGAGATCATGAATTTTGCCAAATTAGTAGATGTTGCATCGAAAGTAGAAAGAGTCCGAATAAATGAGCAAAATAGAAGGGAAAGACAGCAGAAGAGGGGTCCAGGTCAGTCCAATTCATTTTCTTCTCCCAGTAAGAAGAGTAAGGGTCCTCCTGCTCAGGGTTCAGGACAACCACAAGGTCAGGGTCAGTCCTAGGGTTTCACACCTAGGAGAGGCCAGTCCACACCATCAGTGGGCAGCTCTCCAGGGACGGTGTTCAGGGGACCAGTCCCAGCATCTTTTGCCTATCCATACTCCCAGAAGTGGTATAAGGGGGACTGTTGGCGAGTGACTGGTGCATGCTTACGGTGTGGATCTACAGAACATCATATCAAAAATTGTCCGAAGAGGACTACTACAGTTTCCCCAACACAAATTGATAGGCCTGCCCCTGCACCTCAAAGGGGTAGAAAGCCCAATAAATCTGAGGCAGCTGGTCCATCACTGAGGCCTGCACCTGAGTCAGCTAAGAGGCCAGAGGTCAGAGTACCTGCCAGAGCCTATGCCATAAGAGCTCAGGAGGAGCAAGATGCCCCAAACGTCATCAGAGGGTACGTTCTCCCTCTACAACACATCTGTGCATGCATTGGTGGATCCAGGATCCACTCATTCATACATCTGCATCAAACTACCCGTAGAGAGGGGAGTTTCAGTAGAGGAGAGTGATCAAGATATTCTGGTCACAAATCCACTAGGCCACAGTGTGGTAGTGAATAAGGTGTATAAAGGTTGCCCGTTGAGGATTCAGGGGTATGAATTCTCGGCAGACCTAATTGAATTGCCCTTCCATGAGTTTGACGTGATTTTGGGAATGGACTGGTTGTCACGTCATCAGGCAATAGTTGATTGCAAATTGAAGAGGATTTCTCTGAAAACTTCTGAGGGTAATGAGATTACTGTTGTGGGTGAAAGGACAGATTTCCTGTCCAATGTTATCTCAGCCACAGTTGCAAGAAGATTGATGAGAAAAGGTTGTGAAGCTTACCTAACACACGTGGTTGATACTAAGCAGGCTAAGCTGAATCTGTGTGATATACCCACAGTAAGAGACTTCCTTGATTTATTTCCTGAAGAATTGCCTGGTTTACCACTGGAAAGGGAAGTCGAATTTGCTATTGAAGTAATGCCGAGTATAGCACCAATTTCTATTGCTCCTTATAGGATGGCACCCACTGAATTGAGGGAGTTAAAAATTCAGTTGCAGAAGTTACTCGATAAGGGGTTCATACACCCCAGTGTGTCACCATGAGGAGCTTCAGTGCTGTTTGTGAAGAAGAAGGATGGAACCTTGAGATTTTGTATTGATTACCGGTAGTTGAACAAAGTAACTGTGAAGAATAAATATCTATTGCCCAGAATTGACGATCTGTTTGATCAATTAAAGGGAGCTAGTGTATTTTCAAAAAATTGATCTCAGATCAGGGTATCATCAGTTAAGGGCAAAGGATGCAGATGTGTCAAAAACTGTATTCAGAATTCGGTATGGACATTATCAATTCCTAGTGATGTCGTTTGGGTTAACAAATGCACTAGTAACATTTATGGACCTTGTGAACTGTATCTTCCATCCATACTTAGATCGATTTGTAGTGGTCTTTATTGATGATATTCTGGTGTATTCCAAGACCAGGGAAGAACATGATGAACATTTGAGGATTGTTCTGCAAACCCTGCGAGAAAAGAAGTTGTATGCTAAGCTGTCCAAGTGTGACTTCTGGATGAGTGAAATCTCTTTCCTTGGACACACAGTATCAGCTGAGGGGATTAGAGTGGATCCCAAAAAGATAGAGGCAGTGATGGAATGGAAGCCTCCCATAAATACAACTGAGGTTAGAAGTTTCTTGGGGCTAGCTGGGTATTACAGAAGATTTGTGAAGGGGTTCTCTCTTATAGCTGCTTCAATGACCAAATTGTTGCACAAAAATGTGAAATTTGGTTGGAATGATAAGTGCCAAGCTAGTTTTGAGAGGATGAAGACTATGTTGATAGAAGCACTAGTGTTAACATAGCCAGTGTCGAGAAAAGACTTTGTGGTCTATAGTGATGCCTCGCATAATGGGTTAGGGTGTGTATTGATGCAAGAGGGGAAAGTGGTCGCCTATGCTTCTAGACAGTTAAGGCCACTTGAACAGAACTACCCTACTCATGACTTGGAGTTAGCAGCAATTATCTTTGCACTGAAGATATGGAGACATTATTTGTATGGTGAAAAATGCTACATTTATACAGACCACAAAAGTCTGAAATACTTGCCAACCCAGAAGGAGCTCAATCTTAGACAGAGGCGATGGATTGAGTTCCTGAAGGACTATGATTGTATTATAGATTACCATCCTGGGAAGGCAAATGTAGTTGTTAATGCCTTGAGTAGGAAGTCCATCACGGCTTTAAGATCACTAAATGCCCGTCTGTCCTTAGCTCAAGATGGAGCTATTTTGGCTGAGTTACAAGTGAGGCCAAACCTGCTACAGCAGATACAAGATGGGCAAAAGGTAGATGAAAAGTTAATGGCTATTGTGGGTAAAATTCCTGAAGGAAAATAAACTGATTATGAGGTAAAAACAGATGGGTGTTTGTATTACAGAGGAAGAGTGTGTGTACCAAATGATGGGGAACTAAAGACAAGTATTCTAAAAGAAGCACACACCAGTGTTTATGCTATGCACCCGGGAAGCACAAAAATGTATAATGATTTGAAGCCTCATTATTGGTGGCCTGGTATGAAGAGGGATATAGCTGACTATGTGACTAAGTGTTTGACATGTCAGCAAGTTAAAGCAGAACATCAAGTTCCATCAGGATTGCTACAGCCTATAAGCATACCTGAATGGAAATGGGATGGGGTCACAATGGATTTTGTTAGTGGTCTACCTCTCACCCAGAAGAAGCATGATGCAGTGTGGGTGATAGTGGATAGATTGACGAAGTCAGCACATTTTTTGCCAGTTAGGGCTGACCACTCACTAGAGAAGCCAACAGAATTGTATATCAGTGAGATAGTTAGACTGCATGGAATCCCACTTTCCATCGAGACCCAAGGTTTACATTGAGATTCTAGAAAAAGTTGCAAGAAGCCTTGGGCACACAACTCCACTGTAGCACGGCTTTTCATCCTCAGACGGATGGACAATCAGAACGAGTAATCCAGGTAAACCTAAAAACTAATTGAATTTTTACAATTAATAAATTGAAATGATAGTAACAATATGAATTATGTGATAGATCCTGGAGGATATGCTGAGGAGTTGTGTCATTGAGTTTGAGGGGAGTTGGGATAGATACCTCCCACTGGCAGAATTTGCATATAACAATAGCTACCAAGCTAGCATTCAAATGGCTCCATATGAAGCACTGTATGGGAGGAAGTGTAGAACCCCTGTATGTTGGACTGAATTGGGCAAAGATAAGCTGGTAGGACCAGACCTGGTGAAACAGACTGAGGAGAAAATGAAGATAATCAAAGCAAATTTGAAGGTTACCTCAGATAGACAAAAATCTTATGCCGACTTGAAGAGAATAGAGATAGAGTATGCAGTTGGCGACAAAGTGTTTCTCAAAGTCTCACCGTGGAAGAAAGTGCTGAGGTTTGGAAGAAAGGTTAAGTTAAGCCCTAGGTTTATTGGCCCATATGAAGTCATTGAATGTGTGGGACCAATGGCCTATCGGCTAGCTTTACCCCCAGAGCTGGACAAGATTCACAATGTATTCCATGTATCTATGCTAAGAAGATACCGCTTAGATCCTTCACATGTCATCTCCATGGAAGAAATTGAAGTACAATCAGATTTGACATATGAAGAAGAACCCATACGGATTCTGGCTCAGGAAATAAAAGAGTTGAGGAATAAGCAGATTCCACTGGTGAAAGTGCTTTGGAGGCACCACAACACTGACGCAACTTGCGAAAGTGAAGAGACGATAAGGCAATAGTTCCCTCAACTATTTGCATCAAGTAAATTTCGAGGACGAAATTTAAATTAGAGGGGAAGAGTTGTAACACCCTCATCGTAGTATGCAGTACATTCTCATTAGGTGACGGTGTCGATGCGAGCAGCTAGAATGTCTGGAAAAATATTGAAACTAAAGTGAGGAATCATAATTAACTCAAATAATAAAAAGAAAAATATAGGGAAAAAATTTTAGAAATAAAATACAACCAAGTTAAATGAGCCGGTGCCCTAACGATGGTTAACCTAGTGGGAAGTTGCGGTCCTCGCAACTAGGAGCCCTAAACCCAGAAGAAAATTCATAAAATAATTTTTGGGACTCCAGAGAAGAGTCATTGAGGATTTTATGGCATTAGAATGCCAAGAAAAGGCTTAGAAAAGTTTTTCAATTGATACACATAATTTTAGCTCGTTAAGCCAAACGAAGGGCATTTTGGTCATTTCGTCTTCAAAGATGATTTTTTACCAACTTTTCCATTTATGTAAGTGAATTATATGACATAAAATATGAACAAATATTGATGAAAAATTATTTAAAAATAAATAGCAAGAGAAAGGAAAGAAAATGAAATAAATTGGAATTATGACATCATTATGATGTCATTAAAATCCTCCCACCCAATCAAATGTTGACACATGGCATTAATTTAGTTAAAAAGACTTAATGGGCAAAAAAAGAAAAGAAAAAACTGTTAGTAGTATGCCCTAGAGCATATCATTTAGTATGTATCTTGTATATATTTTATTAATAAAAGGCATTTCCACTTTTCCGTTTACATAATATATTTATGTGTAATAGAAAAGGTCCATTGATATTTTGTTAGAAATATTATTCTTAAGTTGTTAAGAATATGAGTGACAATATTTCTAGCACAAAGTATCATAAATAGGTTCACAATCAAGGATACTTCATAGTAAGGACATGACTTATCCAGAAAGATTGTATTCATGTTTGTTCCCAAGTTATTTATATGAGATATAAATAAGATGGAATGGTGAGTCTCATGCCATATAACAAACATGATAGGCACTTATAAATGATAAGTAGGCCGAACCAGTGACACTTATGACAAGCACATGGAGTTTACTCTTGTCAATGTTTTGTCATAAATCATATCAGTGCATATAATCTTTAGACACGAGATATACAGTTATCTTGTATATAGGTAGTTTGAGTTTGATCTCGCTTTCATACTTGTCTTCGTGTATGGATATATGGGCATGTGTTGGCTCCTACTAGTTATATATGGAGGTAGGTGTTGATCAAGATGGAATCTGTTCCTCTAAGTAAATAGAGATAAAATCCTATGTTCATTTAATTGTTCTTGATGTTTCAAGTTCTGGCGGAGACAGATAGATTTATTCGAAAAGAGTTTACGATGAGAAAATCTTTTAATCAAGAACTGGAATTAAAAGAGAACATAATATTCATAGCAAATGGAGTTTGACACAAACTATGACTCCAGCTTGAGTTGGGATTTTGTAACAGAGAGATTCTAGTGCATGGTAACATATGATTATGGGTTCATTTAAGGTAAACCTTATTACTAATTGGGTGGCCATGGCATGCTATGCTAGGTGTTAACCATGGTCTATGAGGTTCATAAAATGATTTAGAGAAATCATTTATGGTAAGAAAGAGTTCTGATGATATTAAGAGTTGATATCATATCTCATTGCCAATTAGTGATGAGCCTAGTAAGTCACACACATACACAAGTTATCACCTAATTAAATATGATTTAATTAATTAATTAAAGAGTTTAAATTGATTAATTAAATAGGTTTGGTTTGCAATTAGATTGCAAAGTCCCTAGCATGACTTGAAACCAAATCTAGATTATTGGATGTATAATATAAGTTAAATTTATATTTAAAGTGTTTAAATATGAATTTAATTAATGAGAAATTAATTAATAAAGATTAATTAATTAATTTATATTTGATATAAATTAATTAGAAGAAGAAAAATAATTATTTTGGGTTGAGAACTCAAAATTAAGACACAGGGGCATTTTGGTCATTTCATTGTGTGACACGTGGCACCATGAGATGGTGACACATGGGATTACACATAAGCTTGCCAAATGTTTTTAATCATGTAAGATGATTAAAATCAAGATTAAATATATGTTTGACACTTGGCACAATGTGATTGGGTCACTTAAACCTAGAGCTAATCAAAGGGTGACATGTGGCAAGGGTTTAATTTGTTAACCTAGCTATTTAAGTGTTGTTATGAGAAAATAAAATACAACCAGCAGCCACACTCCTTTGTCACGCCACTTTGAGGGTTTTTATCTCTTATTCTTCATCTCTTATCAATTCAAAGAGATTAGCCATCAATCTCTTGAATTAAGAACGCTAGAAATTGTTTCTAATGTCCTGTTTACATCTCTAATCTCTTAAAAGGCAGAACTTGAATTTCTAATTAATAGAAAAGGCTTTAGAAGCTGTTCAAGGGCTGCCATAGGTGTTCTTGGTGTGGACAAGCTAGAGGGACAACATCTGGTGTCCTGAAGACGAATCTCAAAGACGCAAACACGCTGCAGTACATCAAGAGGTTAGTGTAATCATTCTTGATTTAATCTAGGGTTCTAAAATTAATCTAATTAATTTTAAAATCTTAAATGGCAAATACAGATCCAAAATCATATTAAAAGAGTTTTAATATGTTGTTTATCATTGAAATCAAATAGAAAAATAAATCTTGCATGATGCATGTGACCCTAGGTGAAAAATTTTGAATTTCAATGGTATAAACTTGTGTTTTCACGCTTCCGTTCCTTCAAAAACCAGATGCTTTTTTTTCCTTCCCTTGGCTGAAATCTCTCCCTCACTCCAAACCTCCATGGAAGCTTAGGAAAGCTTGAAATAACCCACTAAATTACCTTGATACTCAACTTTGTCTTCACAAAAAATTGTTCATACATCTTGGGCAAGCTAAAGACAGCAAAAGGAAAGAGAGAGGAGGAGCTTTGATTAGCTTGGAATTTACTTCATTAAAAGTTAGTGACTAAACTCACTCTTCCTCTTTTGATTCATATTAAAGGAGTGAAGTGGAAAGTAAATTTGTATGAAAATTAAAAACATACCATGCGTGAGCTTTTCTTAAAATTTCAGCAGCTTTGAGATAGGTAGGGTTTGAAGATTTTCTTGAATTAAAATGGCACTCTAGTTGCTCTTAATACTAATCTATTGATTAGGAAGGTGAAGTGCATGTAAATGCAAAAATTTAGAATGGTGGAGCTAGGGTTTGGACCCAAAAATTGAGATTTGATCATGCAATGGAGAAAGTAAGTTTTAATGGTTAATTAGTGACCATTTGGTTATGTGTGAATGAGAAATGAAGTGGTTTGTTTAATGGGAATTGAAGTTAGTGTTGCTGCCCTTGGTGACCTACAGAACTGGGCATGAGTCTAGCAGGTTTGGGCAGCAATAACTGGAGTTGTAGAGGTTCAATTGGTGCAAGGTCAATTAGACATGAAACTAGATACATAATGGCACAACTTTGGTGAAAAAACCATGCCTAGAAAATGAAACCAAGTTGACCTAAAGATTTCCCTAATCCAGGTGACCTGCATTCTACCTGGGCAAAATGACTAAATGAATAGTATTTATTCATTTGGTCATAACTTAGTGTAGAAAGGTCCAATTGATCTGAAATTTTAACAGAAGATAGTTGAGACATAGACCTACAACTTTCATGAGGAAAGCTAACCCAAATTTTGATCATAACATGTTCAAAAGGTGACCTGTAGTCACTGCACAAAACACTATAGATTTGGTCAGTCCAGAAAAAATGGGAAGTTGGCAATCCGGCCAATCATGGTTATTAGGCCATAACTTGAGCTACAAAACTCCAAATGGAGTGATTCAAAAAAAGAAATATAACTAGACACAATAAGGAACAACTTTCATGTTGACAACTTTGCCAAATTCCCACTGCAAAAATGACTAATGAAACAGTAAATACAAGGTTTGAAATATGAAAATTTTGAACAACTAACATTAAACTTAGAAATGGTATTGGCAACCAATACCAACAATTTTAGAATGCAAAATGTGGTATGTTGGGAGTATTAAAACCAATGTACCTATTGTCTATGCAAAAGTCAACATTTTGTTGACTAATGAAATGAATAGTAATACCTAACCTTAAATTTCAAGAATTGTACAATCTAAAAGTGTAACATACCCTAGTACACCTAGCAAGATTGGTTTGGATAGGTTGGCATACCAATAGGGTTCTATTAGCAATACTGCATATGGCTTCATGCCATTCTGTGTTCTATGGCCTTACGTGCCATTCTGTGTTATTATAGCCTTTGGCTATGTTGATTGAGTTGTTATACTTGGGTTTAATCCCTAATAATTATTACAGCTTATTAGTTGTTCTGTTGCACACCAGGAGACACAATGTGACCGATGGTATGATGGTCGAGGTATTTAGTACCTAGTGCCAGTTTACCCGTTTATCCAGTCCAGTCGACTAGTATGGGTTACTCAGGCAATGAAAATAAATCTTATCAAATTTTAATCGAACAATACTACAATAAATGAAAGAAATTAAGTCTAAATAAATTGTAAATATATATTCTGCATATTTATGTATTTTTGTTATTTTATTTTATATTGTCACCACTAAGCAGAATTGCTTAGCGCGTCGCTTTTGCCACGCGCAGGTACTGGAGACATAGCTGGGGAGTCCAGCAGACCTCAGACCGGGTGAACTTTCAGATCTGCACACAGAGTCCAGAGTCACCTCACATTTGCAGTGCATTGGTAGGACATTAGGTTACTTTTGGTATTTTGTATTTTGTAAACTTTTGTAATGTATATTATAAACTCATGTAATTATGCTTTTGATGTAATTATCTATGAACCATGTTCAGTAATAAATTTGAGCATTTCTTATTGAATTGAGTATGATAAGAAACGAATTGAATTTTGAGATATTGAAGTCATTTGAGAAATTGTTGAAAATATGTTAGTGGTTGACTGAGAATGAAATTATGATTATATTGGAAGTATTTTTAACAGATTCAGAAGAACTATTTTTTCTAATTTACAACCAGCACTTTGTCGGATTTTCTATAAAATTTGCAAAAAATTCAGATTTATCAAAATTGTAAATAAATGAGTTAAAAAGGTTAAATTGCAATGGAAATATGATTTGGTGCTTCGGCACACTGTGTAGCATGTCTTGCTCGGCTACACTATAGACGGGTAAGGGGTGTTACATAAAGAAACTATTAGCTAATTTTTAATAAGGTGACCATAAAGCACATGCCTCAAGCTTAGAATTAGATGGCCGATTCCCAAGCCACACTGGTGTCCCCATAGGAAAAGTGTTATCAAAAGTTGACTTAGCTAGTTATCCTAATGAGGAGTAAAATTTCATGCTATGAAGGATTAGTAGTAGCACATGTGGACTTAGAGGGAGAAGGAAAATGGTATGAAGACATAAGGACAAACTCTTATGTGTGATAGAAAAATAGGCTGAGCAAATAATGAAAGAAGTGATGTAGGAATGTGTGGTCCCCATATGAATGGAAAGATTCTAGTTAGGAAAAAATTGTTCGAAACATATAAGGATTGGCCTGAAAAACTCCCTTATGTTCTTTAAGGTTATCGTAGTACTGCAAGGACATCCAAGGGGGCAACCCCATTCTCTTTAGTGTATGGGACTAAAGCAGTGCTATCCATTAAGTAAGAGGTCAAATCCTTAAGAGTGATGCTAGAAGTAAAGATCTTAGAAAATAAGTGGGCCTAGAAGAGATATAAAGAACTAGCTTTGATTGATGAAAAGAGGATGTGAGCCTTATATCATATGCAAGCTTATCATAGGAAGATAGCTAGGGCCTTTAATAAGAAGGTGAAGCCAAGAAATATCAAAGAGGGAGACATGGTTTTAAAATAAGCTTGGCCCGTCCCTTTTGACTTAAGAGGAAAGTTTAACCCAAGCTAGGATGGTCCATACATAGTCAAAAAGATCTTGCCACTGTAAGAATATCAGACCTAGATGATAATGAATTTCAAGAAGTAGTCAGTTTAGACAAACTCAAATTGTACTTTGTGTGAGATATGCTTGCTAGATTGAAAACCTATAAAAGGTGGTCTAGGTAAAAGTAAGGGTCAAAGACAAAAAGAAAGAAAAAAAAAAAAGAAAAAGGAAAAAAAGAAAGAAAAAAAATATGCTAGATTGAAAACCTATAAAAGGCGGTTTAGGCAAAAGGAGAGATGAGAGAAGATCTGGATGGAAAATCTAAAAAGGCCATTCGGTAAGTTATAAAGCTTATTTCTAACTTTGGAAGGTTGAAAATTTGGCAAAACTAAATGTAAGAGGGAGTAATGGTGTACTTGAATAAATAAAGGAGTTTTTATTGCTTTAACTAGGAATAGGTTTTATTTAATTATGATTATGAATGTTTGTATCTTAAGGGATACGTCAAATGATTAGGTAATTAAACTGCATTATTTTGATTTAACCTATGCCTTGTGAGCATGACAGAATAGGTGCTTGATATGAATGCTCTAACAAATATCCAATTTAAAAAAAAAAAAAAAGAGAGAGAGAGAGAAAGAAAAAAAAAATAGCTCGCTACGTGAAAAACCCAAAAGGGCCACTTAGGCAAAAGTTAAAGCAAGCCCGCTGAGATGAAAACCCAAAAGGGCATTTCAGGCAAAAGTTAGGGCATGGAGAATAGAGTTCATGGAAGAGAAATGAGTCAAGGAAAAACGAGATTTTAAAATAGCTTTAGAATAATGAACCATGGGGAGAGAGAATAAAAAGAAAAAATCAGAGGGAAATTATATTGTGACCTTAAGAAAGTCTTTTTTGGCGAGCAGTTCTTCTCGAAAATTTTGAGATTATAAGAAAATTTTTACAAAAAGAGGTCCCTCAGAGGACTAAGTTTTTTTTTAGAATCTCTAGCAAAATCAACATGCCCATGATAGGAAGTAGCATACAAGAAGCACAAAAATTAGAGAGAGTTTTGAGACCTAGTCATCCCAATTTTTTTTCAAATCATGAATTAGATATTTTTTGGTAAGTCCTTAGATGTTATTTAGGGTGCACAACATAGTTGTATAAGGCATACAAGAACAAGCATCAACATGTCACCTGTAGGTGTGTAAAGCAGAGAAGAACATGCATCACTACAGTTTCAAGTGTCAAACTATAAGGGGGTCTGATCCTTCCTCAGGATAGTGAGGGGATACATAGGTAGCTTAGGACTGTGGTCCCACATATGAACCCACAACATTTCAAGACAGATATTTTTCGGTAAGTCCTTAGACGTTGTTTAGGGTATATAGCATAGTTGTGTAAGGCGTAGAAGAACACGCATCAACATGTCATCTGTAGGTGCGTAAGGCGTAGAAAAACATGCATCACCATAGTTTCAAGTGTCAAACTGAAGGCATCGCGGAAGCATGTTTAGGGCCATAGAAGATTGAATTTCAAAAATTTTATCTAGGGTTTCATGTAACATACCAAATGATTTATGCAACTAGCCAACTTCTAATGCCCATAGGCATGCCAAAACACATTTTAGCATGCATTAGAGATTTATTTGCCATTAAAGATTGAGGTTAAGCATTTAATCACATTAATTCTTAATTAAAAGAGGGATTAATGATTTCTAACATCAAAGGCGCTGAATCAATCATCTTAATCCCTTTGGTAGTCTCCAAGAGCTCCAAATATAGCCCCTCTAGCTTGTCCACCACAAGCTCACCAAGGTTTGATACACTTGTATTAAATAGATATTTTTAAGCACATTTGTATATTATTTCACAACATTTAGATAAGTAATCTCATGCATAATCATTAATTTCATCAACTTTTATAAATTCCATTGTCAAACTCTAAATTTCATGTTTTCTGCATCATTTCAGGTGTTTGGATAAAGTTCCAAGGCATAGGAGTGCATAAGGGAGCTTAGAAAGACCAAAGGAAAGAGAAGTATCACTGATACCCTTTACACAGGTCATGTAATCAAAGCCACATACCCATGTAACCTACTGCCAGGGGAAAGCTAAAAGAGCCAAGGAAGAAACGCAGTACACGGGCCGCGTACACAAACCCGTGTAAACCATGGAGACCCATGTAAGTCTCTACCTGGCCAGGATTGAGGAACTCTCTATAAAGCAAAAGAAAACGAGTCGTGTAATTGGACTCGTATAACCAGCAATGCCCCGTGTAATCTTTTATACCAATACGAGATGTAGTCTTCAAAGCTCCAGTAAGTTACATGGCCCTGGGCCGTGTAGTGACACAACGAGCTGTGTATCAGCCAATAACCAATTTCCTAATCTGGCTCCAGCTCCAGTTTTTAACAAAGAGAAGAGACTTTTAATGCTTCTAGGACTCTGAAAACCTAACTGTAGGCACTGAATATAAATAAAAGCAGCAGAAGGCAGAAAAGGGGATCCAAAGCCGGACAATAACACCTTCATCATTTTCTCACACCGGCCTAGAAGAGTAGTGTATAAGTATTAAGGAGGAGCCTTCAGCTAAAGTTTCACAAGATCAAAGCTGCAGATTCTCTTCGATTCTTTTGTTCTATTTCTTTAAGTGGACTTTGTTGTTCTTTTATTTTATTTTTATTATGTTTGCTGAACTCACCATGAGTGAGTAATCTCCATATTCTGGAATTAGGAGAGTAACACTTGTAATCATTATTATGGACAAATATCAAGTTTTATTTATTAGATTTGAGATTTATTCTTTGATTATATTTCTTGTAATCTTAATGCATTCTATGTGTTGGTACATAGTTAATATTGATTATAGATATTAACTAAAGAACTGAAAGGTGAAAATTAATATTAGAAAATCAAGATTTTGAACCTAGGAAATCTAATCTAGAGATAGGCTGATAACCTTTGTGGAGTTTCATAATTAATCATAGGTTTTAAAGGGTTTTTATTAGAATTGATCACCTATGAAAGTAGGGTTTAGCTCTAATTGAGACACACCTTAGGTGCCTTGAGAGAAAACCTAGGATACTTTAGGATTAATTTCCATCAAGACAAACGATTCTCAATCCAATGAATAGACAAGATTACATTCATAATATGGTTAAAGTGTGAAATCTTAATTCTAGAATTATTTCAAAATAGATTATTCCATTTTAAATTCATTACCCTTTTTATTCTCAGTATTCAAAATAGACAAATTTCACTCCCCCATTTTATTCGATAGCCTAGACAGCCAAAATCGCTGTGTAGTATGGTACTTACTAGTTAAATTCTTCGTGGGACGATACTCTACTCACTACTTTATTACTTATTCGCAATCTATGCACTTGTGGGGTTGAAAAACTAGCAAACAAGGTTCACCAATGGTAGCCCCATATACTCTCTTTGAAGCTTGTTAACCACTAATACCGTAGGGGTTTTTCTTAAAGTGAAGGTATAAAGGATGTATATGCTCCAAAAACAATTCTAATATTTTAGTCCAAGGAGAAAACAAGCTTTTCTCACTTGTCAATTGAAGAAATTGGAAGAAGAGGGAGAGGGACCAAGTGTGCTGGCCAAAAAGAAAAGAGGAAGAATATTGCTTCTTCTTCTTGTCTTGCATTTATATACAAGAGAAAAAAGCAATTAATTTGTATCACATGTCAAGCTCTTATTTAATCTTGCTTTACATTTGTCTTAATCTTATTAAGACAAGTGTCAAGCTATGATTAAATCTTCAATAATTCATCTTTCATGATTGAAAGACAAGTGGCATAATTCCATGAGTGCCATGTGTCACCATTTCATGGTGCCAAGTTTCACCTTGTGCAATTACCATTTTGCCCTTGTTTACAATTTTGAGTTCTTAACCCAAAATTGTAATTTCTCTCTCAAATTAATTTATTTTCATTAATTAATTTCATCATTTAATTTATATTATACATCCAATATCCTAGATTTGGTTTCAAGTCATGCTAGAGACTTTGCAATTTTATTGCAAATCAAACCTAATTAATTAATTAATTAAACTCTTTAATTAATTATCAAATCATAATTTGCTTGATGATTAACTTGTGTAGGTGTGTGACTTACTAGGCTCATTATTAATTGGCAATGAGAAATTGTAACATCCTCACTTTAGCTAATTCGTACAGTCTACTGTTCTGGTGGCAAATGTTGGTCCGGGCAGCTAGAATATTTGAAATAATAAATAGACTAGAGTGAGGAGTTATAAAGAAACTAAATAATTTTCATAAAAATCAAGGAAAAATTTTAGAAACCAAATACAATATGGTTAAACGAGCCGAAACCCCAGGGATGAGTAACCCGAAGGGGAAGTGACAGTGAAGGCCGTTAGCAACCCTAGACCTAGGGCAAAAATTATAAAATAATTATTGGGACTCCAGATAAGGGTTATTGAGATTCTTATGGCATTAGAATGCCAAGAAAATGTTTAGAAAAATTTTTCAATCGGTACAGATAATTTTAGCTCGTTAAGTCAAACGGAGGGCATTTTGGTCATTTCATCTTTAGAGATGATTTTTGGCCAACTTGTCTAGTTAAATAAATAATTTATATAACATAAAATATGAATAAATGTTGTTAAAAATTTAATTTCAATTAAATAGACAAGAAAAGGAGAGAAAATGAAAGAAAATGGAATTATGACATCATAATGATGTCATTAAGATTCTCCCAACCAATCCAATCTTGACACATGGCATAAGCTTACTTAAAAGAGACAAATTGGGCTGAAAAATGAAAAAAAATCAGAATTCTCTTTCTCTTCTTCTTCCTTGCCGTGACCTTCCCTCCATAGCCACCCATTTTCAAGCTTTTGAAAGCTTGATTTCACTAGCTTCTACCCCACTAAACCCTATACTCCCAACACAAAAAAGTGTTCTTGCATCTTGGTGAGTCTTTTGGGAGCAAAAAAAAAAGGAAAACAAGAACTCTAGCAAGTGGGAAACTTCACTCCATTAGAGGTTAGTGACCTAACCTTGGTTTTTACTTTGAATTCATGTTTAAGGACCTTAAGTGAGTGTAAATTACAAAGAAAATTTGTTGAATACCATTTGTATGCCATCCCTAAATTTTGGCAGCCTTGGTTGGGGTATGCTTGTGATGAGTTTTATGGAGCTAACATGCTAGTATGGCTGCCCTTAATGTGTATCTCTTAAGTGAATTGATGAAATGCAATGATAATGCATGGTTTGTGATGTTTGAGTTAGGGTTTGGGGTGAAAAATGAGACTTTGATCATGTGATGATGAAATTAGGTTTTAATGGTCAATTAGTGACCATTTGGTTCTGTTTAAATCAAAAATGAAGTGAATTGTGTAGTGGGATTGGAGTTTAGTGTGGCTACCCTTGGTGACTCGCAGGACTAGGCATGAGTCCAGCAGGTTTGGGTAGCAATAACTTGAATTGTAGAGTTCAATTGGTGCAAGGCCAATTAGACATGAAACTAGACACATAATGGCACAACTTTGGTGAAGAAACCATGCCCAGAAAACCAAAACAAAGTGACCAAAAGATTGCCCTAATTCGGGTGACCTGCATTCTGTCTGGGCAAAATGACCAAATGAACAGTATTTGGTCATTTGGCCATAACTCAGTGTAGAAAGGTCCAATTGACCTGAAATTTTACCAACAACAAGCTGAGATATAGAGCAACAAATTTCATGAAGAAACCTAACCCAAATAATGACCAGAATATATTCAAAAAGTGAGTTACAGTCACTATTTTATGTACTGTAGATTTGGTCAGTCCAGAAATTCTAGAAAGATTTCAGTCTGGCCAGTTGTGGTTTTTGGGCCATAACTTGAGCTACAAAACTCCAAATGGAGTGATTCAAAAAAGGAAATGTAACTAGACAAAATAAGGAACAACTTTCATGTTGATCATTTTTCCAAATTCCCATTGCAAAAATGACTAATGGAACAGTAAAAACAAAGCATGAAAACTGAAAATTCTGTCCAATTAACATTAAGTTGAGAAATGGTATTGGCAATCCATACCAACAAATTTAGAATGTAAAATGGGGTATGTTGGGAGTATTAAAACCAATGTACCTATTTCCCATACAAAAGTCAACATTTTTGTTAACTAATGAATGGAATAGTAACCCTAAAACTTGAATTTCAAAAATTGCGAAACTTAAAAGTGTAAAATGCCCTAGTACACCTAGCAAGATTAGTTTGGATAGGTTGGCATGCCAATAGGGTTCTGTGAGCAGTACTGCATATGGCTTTATGCCATTCTGTGTTTCATGGCTTCCCATGCCATTCTGTGACATAATAGCCTTTGGCTATGTTATTTGAGTTGTTATACTCGAGTTTTATCTCTAATGATTATTACAGCTTATTAGCTGTTCTGTTGCACACCAGGAGGCATAATGTGACCGATGGTGTGATGGTCTGAGGTACTTAGTACCCAGTACCAGTTTACCCATTTATCCAGTCTAGTCAACTAGTATGGGTTACTCGGGCAATGATAATAAACCTTACTAAATTTTAATCGAATAATATTGCAAATAATATCAAAAATTAAGTCTATTAAAAAATGTAAACATACATTCTGCATACTTATTTTTATTTTATTTTATATTGTCACCACTAAGCAGAATTATTTAGCGCATCGCTTTTGCCATGCGCAGGTACTGGACACCTAGCTGGGGAGCCCAGCAGACATCAGACCTGGTGAGCCTTCAAATCTGCATCCAGAGTCCAAAGTCACCTCACATCTACAGTGCATATGGTAGGACATTAGGACTTTGGGGTAGCATTTTGTATTTTACATTTTGTATTAGTTTTGGATTGTAACTATAAACTCTTGTAATTATGTAATAATGTAAATATATGAAATTTCATGTTATTGAAATTTTCTATATAATGTATGTTGATAAATGTAATGTTGAGAAATATGTATAAATGTGCTTCAAGTGATGAAGTTAACAGAAAAATTTCTAAACATAGTGTTGTGATTTGAGATTGAGTTGAGATATGTGTGTATAATGGAGTTTGGATTTAGAAATTATTTTGGAAGTGTTTTTAAACAGGTTTAGAAGAACGTTTTTCCAATTTATAGCCGGCACTCTGTCGGATTTTCTATAAAAATTGCATAAAAATTCAGTTTCATCAAAAATTGTAAATAAATGAATTAAAAGGGATAAATTGTAATTGAAACATGAATTGGTGCTCTGGCACACTGAGTGGCATATCTTGCTCGACTACACTGTAGACGGATAAGGGGTGTCACAGAAATGATATTAACTCTTAATATCATTGGAACTCTTCCTTACCGTAAATGTTCCATAAATCATTTCAGACATGTCATAGACCATGGTTGGCACCTAGCATAGCATGCCATGGCCACCCAATTAGTAACAAGGAATAACTTAAGCTTAAACCTTTTATCATACGTTAACATGCACTAAAATCTCTCCATTATAAAATCTCAACTCTAGCTTGAGTTATGATTAATATCAAACTCCATTTGCTATGAATATTATGTTTTTTTTTTTAATTCTAGTTCTTTATTAATCAGACTTTCTTGTCAGAAACTCCTTTCTGGCTAAGTCTATCTATTCTGGCCAAGAACTTGAATCATCAAGAAAAATTAAATGAACATAGAATTTTATCCCTATTTACTTAGGGTAACTGATCCCATCTTGATTAACACTTATCTCCATATATAACCAGTAGGAGTCAACACATGCCTATATATCCATACACAGTACAAGTATGGAAGCAGTATCAAACTCAAATCACCAATATACAAGATAACTGTGTTATCTCGGGTCAAGGGATTATATGCACCATTATGATTTTTATGACAACGCATTGACAAGAGTAAACTCCATGTGCTTGTCATAAGCATCACTGGTTCAGCCTACTTATCATATATAAGTGCATATCATATTTGTTATGTGGCATGAGACTTACCACTCAAACTTATTAATATCTCATATGAATACTTTGAGAACAAACATGATTATAATCTTTTTGGATAAGTCATGTCCTTTGTGAAGTATCTTCGATTGTGAACCAATTTATGATACTTTGTGCTAGAAATATTGTCACTCATATTCTTAACAACTTAAGAATAGTATTTCTAACAAATAACCAATGGACCTTTTCCATTACACATAGAAAAATTATGCAAATAGAAAAGAACAATTGCCTTTTATTAATAAAATATGTATAAGATACATATAAAATGATATGCTCTAGTGCATACTACTAACATGAACTACGAGTGGGTCTGATTCTTCCTCAGGATAGCGAGGGGGATATGTAGTCAGTTTAGGACCGAGATTTTATGTCACACCCTACCCCTCTGTAAGGCATAACATGATCCCGTAGTATACCTAATGAATTACCAACTCCGTCTACTGATAATCCATTAAATACACTACAAGGGATTTTAAAAACTTTTCTTCTTTTACAGTGGTGAGCACTATTTACAGGTGTGAAAGACTTTGGTGAACTGAAGTGAAACAACTAACTCATTTGATTTATTTGGAGTATCTGTAAAAATTTTGGCAAGGTGCCATTTGTATTTTGGACAAAAGCAGTTCTTGTAAAAACTCAGAAAAGCACTTCAATATATTTTCAAATCTCAACTCCAACATTTTTATCAACACAACACATTTCTCAAGTCAAATCCACGTGATTTTCAAAGACTAAGATACAAAAATATAACACAATTTTACAAGCCAAATAACTCATAATTATTTTACAACTTTATTGTACAACTTAAATTTACAATGCTCAAAACCAAGAACAAAATATACATACGTGAATATACATTACAAGACAAAATGCCACATATGGTATACTCACTATACCCAAAATCTCTCATTGGCGGTACTAGTCTCACGCCTCGTCTATCTCTACTCGCGACAAAGAATAAAGCTATCACGAGACAATGTCTCGATGGTGCACAACAATTACCAAATACATATATTAAATCACAATTTATAAATCATATCAATAGTGTTTACTTAAAAAAATACTTAAATTCAATACAATAAATGTCAAATTGAATTTAAACTCAATTTGTTAATATCAAAATAATTTTAAATAAGTCGATCATGGTTGAATTCAATAGACGATATGTCAATAATAGTTTAAATCAATTTCACAATCTCACAATACATAATAACACAATTCGATCAAATAACTGAAGAATACAGTGTTGCCAATCTATAACACAATTTAGGCCATGACACAATTTTTCCATATATGCATAAATATCTCATCAAAAACGTGACTCCATGGCTGTCCAAAATGAAAACAACAATAACTCTTCAAACTCAAAATTTTCCTTCACAAAACCAACACCCATAACATGCACACAAAACTTAACAAAGCTATCTTCAAAATTATGGACTTACCTTATGCTTGGAGCTTGTTAAACCTTGCTTAAACTTCTCAAATTTAGTATCAAACTCTTCCTTGTGATGAGTAGACAAAGTTTCATGAAGGAACCCAAGTGAATGGAGTTGAAATGGAGGGATGGATCAAGCTTGCATGAAAATGTCCATGGAGTTTCCTCTCCCTTCATTCACGGCAACTTTGGTACAATGGAGAAGATGAAGTTTCTGCCTTGGATAATGGATGTACACCTGCCCCACTATGTCTTTAGTTTATTCCTTTAGTGGCCCACTCACATTATTTAACCATATTATAAGTTTAATGTGTTATTTACACCATTTCAAATAAAATTTTTGCTATTTATTTAATGTACCACTAAAAAAATTTTTCATTTCATTTTTTTAGTTTAATATTATTTATTTTTAATGGATATTTATTTCATAAGACAATTGGGGATGTCAAATGACCATAATGCCCTCGGGTGGCATTCCCAATTTTTCAGAACAATCGTATTTTGTCTGCTTTTCGATTTCTCACTTTTCTTTGTACTAATTATTTAATTTTTCTTTGATCTTTCTAATGATATTTATTCTTCAATAAGGGTCTATTTAAGTCTTAAAAATGTTTTCCGTGGTTCCCGCATCTGTAGCTAGTCAACGGTCCACTCCGTGACTTCCCGGTGCGGTCACCCATCGCTAGGTTTCCCGGCTCACTTATTCGGTTACATTTCTTTGCTATGATTTTTCCTTTGTTTTTCTTGTATTTTCTTTTTTTGTATTTCATTATTTATGTCTCCTCTCTCATAACAAGGTGTGGTTCTAGGCATCCTACTGTCGGACAAAGACTGGTCACCGAATGAGAACGCACTACCGAACTTAGGGGTGTTACAATTCTCCCCCCCTTAAATAAATTTTGTCCACGAAATTTTTACCCAGTAGCCATCTTACAATAGTCATACGTTTATTTCTCCTTTCTATATGATCGTAAGACTTTTAACAATCTAATACAATGTTTAATTTGTTTGGATAACACCAATCTCCTCTTACTATTATGCTGTCTAATATTTTGGTTCACGTTGCTCCTTGAATGACCCTTGAGGTCATGTTAGAATCATTCATCAGTCATTGGTCCTCTGACCATTCTAGTCCATAGTCTTCCTCACATTTGTAATATTTCTTTGTTACACATGAATCAACTGCATTCAATTCTCTACTTTCATAACTCATTATATCTGTCAATATTCTATAACTTACTTCCTTTTGTACTGAACTATAACCTTTCGATATTTTAACTTTTGAGTTTTAGATCCCTAAGTAGGATTTTCAAACTTATTTCTAACAATTAAATTCTGTCATGGCATAACTATACCAAAACAGATGCCGTTGGCAACTATTCTTATCTAGGTGTACTATCGGGTAGTACGTAGCTCTACACAATAATCTCAAGTCAGTACTGTAATCTGCAGCTTACAGTATAAACATCAAGAACATTGCATAGTTACTACGATACATCCCAATAGATCAAACTTTGTTATCTTTTATTCTTTTGAATTCACGATATTCGAATCTTATTCGGATTACAATATCCATTAGCAATTTCTAACAGTAACCTCCTTGCCCTCATCTAGAGCAATTCCATTACTGCATCTTACATTTACGTCCTCTTGCCTTACATTAAGTAGGCTCGCCAATTAGCTTATAATTTTATGGTGTGTCAGCAAATACTTTTCGCCGATAAACTCTTCCAAAACTAATTTCACTTGTTATCACAATCCTTATCATCCTAAAGGACTAGTCACTAATGCATCAAAATTTATTTCCCTAACCTCCTGTACAATAATACAAGGAGATTTCCTCCCGTTAGTGCATATTTATAATGTAATGTCTGTATGTATCAAACATTTGAGCTTGTAGTTACCGACATAAAGATTTCAATTTCACGATTCAAATTCACTTTAAAACCATTGCTCGATACCACTAAAACATGTCACACCCTACCCTCTGTAAGGCATAACATGATCCGTAGTATACCTAATGAATTACCAACTCCGCTTCATCGATAATCCATTAAATACACTACAAGGGATTTTAAAACTTTTCTTCTTTTACGTGGTGAGCACTATTTACAGTGTGAAAGACTTTGGTGAATCAAGTGAAACAACTAACTCATTTGATTTATTTGGAGTATCTGTAAAAATTTTGGCAAGGTGCCATTTGTATTTTGGACAAAACAGGTTCTTGAAAAACCTGTAAAAAGCACTTCAATATATTTTCAAATCTCAACTCCAACATTTTTATCAACACAACACATTTCTCAAGTCAAATCCAGTGATTTTCAAAGACTAAGATACAAAAATATAACACAATTTTTACAAGCAAAAAAACTCATACTTATTTTACAACTTTATTGTACAACTTAAATTTACAAGCTCAAAACCAAGAACAAAATATACATACGTGAATATACATTACAACAAAATGCCACATATGGTATACTCACTATACCCAAAATCTCTCATTGCGGTACTAGCAGTCTAGCCTGTTTATCTCTCTACTGCGACAAAGAATAAAGCTATCACGAGACAATGTCTCTGTGGTGCACAACATTTACCAAATACAAATTTTAAATCACAATTCATAAATCATATCAATAGTGGATACTTAAAACCATAGTTAAATTCAAGACAATAAATGTCAACAAGAATTTAAACTCCATTTGTTAATATCACAATAATTTTCAATAAGTCAGATCATGGTTGAATTCAATAGACAGTATATGTCAATAAGAGTTTAAATCAATTTCACAATCTCACAATACATAATAACACAATTCGATCAAATAACTGAAGAATACAATGTTGCCAATCTATAACACAATTTAGGCCATGACACAATTTTTCCATATATGCCGTGTTGTACACCACGACAAGACATGCTCACCCCAATAATCGAAATCAATGAGGGAGGAAGCTAGCTATATAATGAGAACTCATCCATACTCACCTCAGACTGGGAAGTCAAAGAGGGAGGAACATAATCATACTCACCCCAGACTAATAAGTCAAAGAGGGAGGAATAATCACACTCACCCCATTAATGGAGGAGGAACATATTATCAGTGTCATGCCAATTGTGAGTCAAAACAATTCCAAACATTTTATTCAAATGATCCGTAAGAATCCAATAAATTTCCAAAGTTATAATTTCATTCACAAAATGGCAACACAATTCGTAATTCACTTCAATTTCCACAAAACCATTTACTGCTTTTCAATCAATAAGTATCCAACAAATACCATTCAAACAATTTTTCACACTTTCAAACCATTCACAATGTTTTTCAATCAATAAGTGTCCACCAAACACATTTCCACAATTTAAAACAATGATATGCAAATAGTCAATATTTATTTCCATTGAAAATAATTCAAAAGAAACAGTTGTTGTGCACAAACCTCTGATGACTGTCCCCCTGATCTGGACTCAGTGTTTCCTTCCCTTTTCCTGAGTCTTTGGTAACTGAGAAACACAATTTGAAGTGTTTCAGTGCTAAATTATATTGTTTCTGACGATAATGTTCGATAAGTAATTCACTGAAAGCGATTATCTGCTTAATCACCTAATATACTGACCCTCGATGCGTTTTAGGTAAATTAGGTTTTAGTGCCATTAATATGTCACACTCGATAGGGTTTTAGGTTTGGTACATTTTGCCAGACTCGTTTCCTTGTTTAGTGCATTTTAATGCAACTTGCTAGATTCCGGGATACTGGTTTGACCTAGCCGGACGGCCTAGTTCCCTCGGTTTTCGGGTTTTGGTCAAAACTACAAACTTGTAGATCTAGGTCTTATTGCACGCGGGGCAAAATTTCAGGTCAATCCGAGTTAAGTAGACCAAGTTATGGTCATTACACTATTGCTGGTCAAATGGTATCAATTTAGGTCAATTTTTGGTCAATTTGGTCAACTCTGGTTCGGCCAGTTTTTGGACCCGAACTTGTGCAAGCTTTTTGACTTGCTTATGGTCATTTCTGGGCTTTGGTATCTTCATAAGACTTGTAGGTATGGGTTTTAACTATTCATGGTTAAAATTTCAGGTCAATTGGACCTGTTTTGAGTGAGTTATGGCCTAAACACTCACTGCTGCCCAAATGGTCAGTTTTTAGGTCTCAAGTGTACCTAATCCGAATTGGTCATTTTTCACATCACCTTGCAAGCAGAATTTTGGTATGTTCTCTCAATGAAAGTTGGCACATTTTGTGCCTAGTTTCACCTCCAATTGGTCTCATACCAATTGAGGTTACACATTTAAAGTTATAGGTCTATTTGCACACTGTCCTCTATGTGTCTTTCAAACCCCAATTCAAACACACATTTAACTTGCTCTACCTTAAATCCCCATACCCAATTCTGATGTTATACCATTCCATATTCATTTATCACTTCTTACTATGGTCAATTTGGACAGAATACAAATATTCTCAATACATCAATTACAACCCTAAACCACAAAGTCCAAATTTAGCAATATATGTACATAATTACACCTAATCATTACATATAATTTCCACTACTAATTTACATACACATTCATCAATTCTTCTATGTCAACATTCTGCCAATACTTCCATCAATACATACAATTATTCAAGGGTCCCCAAGCTGCCGAAAACCTTCTTCAACATCAAAGTGCCCTACAATTTACCAATTTCCATCCAAGTGCATAAATCACCATATATATGTGAAATAATCCTCTAGGATATTAAATCACCATGATCAACATTATTTCTCATCAATTATATGCATAAATATCTCATCAAAAACGTGACTCCATGGCTGTCCAAAATGAAAACAACAATAACTCTTCAAACTCAAAATTTTCCTTCACAAAACCAACACCCATAACATGCACACAAAACTTAACAAAGCTATCTTCAAAATTATGGACTTACCTTATGCTTGGAGCTTGTTAAACCTTGCTTAAACTTCTCAAATTTAGTATCAAACTCTTCCTTGTGATGAGTAGACAAAGTTTCATGAAGGAACCCAAGTGAATGGAGTTGAAATGGAGGGATGGATCAAGCTTGCATGAAAATGTCCATGGAGTTTCCTCTCCCTTCATTCACGGCAACTTTGGTACAATGGAGAAGATGAAGTTTCTGCCTTGGATAATGGATGTACACCTGCCCCACTATGTCTTTAGTTTATTCCTTTAGTGGCCCACTCACATTATTTAACCATATTATAAGTTTAATGTGTTATTTACACCATTTCCACTCCATTTTTGGCTATTTATTTTAGGTACCACTAAACAAATTTTTCATTTCATTTTCTAAGTGTAATATTATTTATTTTTAATGGAAATTTAGGTCAAAAGACAATTCGGGATGTCAAATGACCATAATGCCCTGCTCGGGTGGCATTCCCAATTTTTCAGAACACCGTATTTTGTCTGCTTTTTCGATTTCTCACTTTTCTTTGTACTAATTATTTAATTTTTTCTTTGATCTTTCTAATGATATTTATTCTTCAATAAGGGTCTATTTAAGTCTTAAAATGTTTTCCGTGGTTCCCGCAATTCGTAATAGTCAACGGTCCACTCTGTGACTTCCGTGCAAGGTCACCCATCGCTAGGTTTCAGCTCACTTATTCGGTTACATTTCTTTGCTATGATTTTTCCTTTGTTTTTCTTGTATTTTCTTTTTTTGTATTTCATTATTTATGTCTCCTCTCTCATAACAAGGTGTGGTTCTAGGCATCCTAGCTGTCCGGACAGCACTGGTCACCGGAACAGCAGAACGCACTACCGAACTTAGGGGTGTTACATTTTAAATATGAATCCACATCATTTCAAATCACAGAGCTGCCATTACCATAAGACTGTAGCTAGTCTCATGATGCAGAGTGTATCGACAGAGTAATATGCACTCGATTTTCACATGACACAGTTATCACTATTATGAGACCGTAGCTAGTCTCATAACATCGAGTATGTCGACCAAGCAAGATATACTTGATCCTTTTAGCCAATGTTTCATAGTTATTAGAAGATTGAGTTTCACTTTGACGAAACTTGAGCAATGCCTTCGCATTGATTTAAACATTCGCCAAAGTGGGGGGCAAACTGTAGACTCTTATTTTATAATTTATTATGAGTATGTGCATTGAAGCCATGAAAAACCTGATGATGAAAAAATTGTATGACTGTAAGATGTAATTGGAGGTATAGAGCTAAATTATTAATTTCGTGACATGATCTTAAAAAAAGAATAATAATATATTTTTGAAAATTTAATTAAATTTAAATAAAATTTTATTTTATTTAAATTTAATATGGGTAGTTCTTAAATGGATCTAATTAAGTTTAATTGGGCCCTATGGGCCTAAGAAAGCCTAGTTAGAAATTTTAAATAGAACTCATTTAATTTATTTTCTGAAAATTAAAATAAGAAAATATCTTTTTCTCTCTCCCTCTCCTATACAAACTCTCGCTCCCACTTGGGCCTACTCTTTTCCTCACTCCTTATTGGTACAGCCCCCTTTCCCTCTCTTCTTATTGGTTGAAACACCTCACCCATATCTCAGTCTCGCCTAAATTCCTCAACTCTAGTTGTTTAAGTTATCTAAATCTTATCACACTAGGACTCCAAACCACATCACACCTCTTCCTCAGTCTCTATTAGTGCAGCCCCCCTTTCCCACCCTCCTTATTGGTTCGAACAACACACCCATATCCCAGTCTCACCTAAATTTTGCAACTCCAGTTGTTTAAGTTATCTAAACCTTATCACCCTAAGACTCCAAACCCTATCACACCTCTCTCCTAAAACCTTATAAATATCCTACTAAAAAAAAAAGAACAAAAAAGAGGAAAGATTCAGAAATATTTAAGGCTATTTAGAGATATCTTAAAGCTATAGAAAATTTAGAGATATTCAGAAACTCTTTTAGTTTTTTCTTATTTCTTTTCTTTTCTTTTCTTCAAGAAGATTTTCATGTAAGATTTCTTGAAGGCTGGTTTTTGTTATTTTCTTTTCAAGATCTATGCCACATAATATTTAATTTTACACTCTTGGTCTTTTAATTTATCTTGCATGTTCATGCGGATCATGTAACATGTTTAAGTTGAGAGGATACACAACTCTACACCTATTCAGTTTTCTATCTCTCATATTTTTATTATTTTTTGTTATTTTCTGAATCTGTAAAAATTTTAGGAAAATCATATTAATATTCTTCACAAAATTCTATTAATTTTAGGCTCAAGAATCACTGAAAAAGCTTTTGTATTTTATAAGTTATGGCTGTTTGAATTTAGAGTTCCTGCAAAATCTGATTTGCAGTATGTTCAACTTTTGAAGCCTATATCTCTCTTGTTTCTTAATAATTTTGTGTGAATATGGTGTCTAAAATTAATTTCTGAATCTTATTAATCTTTTCCAATTGGTTTTGCATTCATATCTGTTGTGTTTAATGAGTTATGAATTTTACAAAAAAGGTAGTTATATTCTGTCATTTAGAAAAGTTACAATTTATGTAAACCATTCGGCTAGGGTTTTGTTTGGTTTATAAATTTTATGATCTTATATGATGTGTTTTCTGTCTTCTGTAATTTTTTCGTGATATTTAGGCATATCTAATTGTTTTTCAAAAATCAAATTTTTTACAACTATCAATCTGCCAAAATCTAAAAATTGTATGTTTATGCATGTTCTTGTGTGTTATTGGGTTCTAATTGATATTTAATCTATTTTTCTATGTTCTTTTAATTTAAGAGGTGTTATAAAGTGTTTGGATCATATTAGAAGACTTAGACCATTAGTTAGTTATGGTTGATTAGGAATTTTAACCCCTTTAGAAGACTAGAGTTAGAATCCAATGTGAATTGTTATTAGTATTTTCTTATTTTCTTTATTTTCTTTAGTTTCTATATTTTTTTAATTACAAATAAAATTGGTAAGTAGCCCTAAGGTAAGTACCATAGAGGACATTTGCGTGGAGCTTATATGGAGCTAAACGAGAGTAAGCCAGGGATATCTGCCATACCTTACCCCTCTATAAGGCATAACATGATCCCATAGAATACCTAAGACCTACCGAACTTCACCTACCGATAAATCATTAAGTACCCTACAAAGGATTTTAAAACCATTTTCTTACTTCTTGGAAGTGGTGAGCATTTTAGTAAGAACTAAAAATATTTAATTGAAGCTTCAAAACTAGAAAAAAATTTTGTCCATTTTATTTGTCCGCAAATTTTGAAAAAATTTTGGCAGAGTGCCGTTTGTATTTTAAGAAAACAGTTCTTCAAAAACCTGTAAAAACACTTCCAATACTTGTTTCCACAACTCCCAACCACCAAATTTACCCAATTCAACATAACTCGAATCAATTCCACAATTCAATCAAAGTTTGTCATTTCAAAATATTTCATAATTTCATTCACATTGCATTTAAAATTTAATTTACATATATATACACAGATCTTAATTTACAAAAGAAAATCCAAATAACAATATTACAATTTACTGTACAACTGCTCAACTTTTCATTAATACATAAGACATTACAATATTTACATCAAATAATTACAAGGGTATAAATAAATACCCATAAAAAAAGATCGGTGAAGTCCCAACAATCAGTAGCTCACTCTACTGCTTTTTCCTTGTCTCTATCTGCGACAGCAAAGAAAGCTATTGCTGAGTATAAAAATACTCAGTGGTGCACAATAAAATACAAAATTCGTAATATAAAACATTTATGAACAATTCATAATTCAAAATCTCACGATCATATTTCATAATTTTCAAATCACATTTATAGCAAATCATAATTTTTAAAGCTTAATATAACACAAATTTGATCAAACAATTTAATAATCATAGTGTTGCCAATCAATAACACAACTTAGGCCATGACACAAAATTTCCAAATATGTCGTGTTGTACACCACGACAAGGCAAACTCACCTCACTAATTGAAATCAATGGGGGAGGTGGCTAACTAGTTAATGAGTACTCATCCAAACTCACCTCCTGACTGGAAAGCCAAAGAGGGAGGAATATAGTCAAACTCACCCCATAAATAGAGGAGGAACATAGTGATATTTTCATGCCAAGTGTGAATAAAAAAAACAATTTAAATCAAGTTATTCAAACATTTCATACAATTCACAAATCATATTTCATTCCAAACTTTTTATTTAATAAGTAGGCAACACACTATTTTTCAAATAATATTTTCAAAGCCACAATAATCAAAATTATGCACAACATTTATTTCAAGAATTGTCAAGTAGAAACAAAGAATTTTAAGTTTGTTGTGCACAAACCTTATGTGAGTCGCCTCTAGTCCTTAACTCTGTTTGCCCTATCTTTTTCCAGGTCTTTTTCAGCTGAAACATGAAATTTAAAGTGTTTCAGTATCTTATCTCACAATAATTTCAATAATTAATTTGTATATGTTCAATTCTAGCTCCAATATGCTTTAACTTATATTCTTGAAAATTTTCATGTTGAGGTTACTATTTATGGTACTATTCAAGTCAAAATATTGACTTTCTTATGCTTAATAGGTATGGAAAATCCAATTATACCCACATACCACATTTTGATTACCTAACTTGTTAGTTTTAGTCATTTTCTCAAAACTTAAGCCTTTTAGGTAAACTTTTAAATTTTCAGTTTTGGTGACCTATTTTGCACTGTTCCATTGGTCATGTTGCTGTTAGAATTTGGCTAAGTATTTTCCATAGAAGTTGTTCCTTATTTCTTAACTTTATTCCCCTCTTTGAATCACTCCATTTGGAGTTTTTTAGCTCAAGTTATAGCCATTTGAACATGGCTGGCCGGATTGGCCTAACCCAGATTTTATGGGCACCAAAACTGGTTTTGGCAGTTTTAGGTCACCAACTTTGGGTGGATAAATGACTTGGTTAAGGGCATAATTTGGGTTTGTGTTCTTCATAAAAGTTGTAGGTCTATATCTCAGTTTTCTATTGATAAAATTTCAGGTCATTTGGACCTACCTAGCCCAAGTTATGACGAAATGGACAAACATTGTTCATTTAGTCATTTTTGTATAGGGCAGAACACCCATTTCCAGATTTGGTCAATTTGTTCACTATCCTATGGTCACTTTCTGGGCATGATTCCTAAATGAAAAATGTGTCATTTTGTGTCTAGTTTCATGCCAAATTGGCCTCACACCAATGGGGTTGGTAAATTTTCAGTTTTGGTCTCTGAAAGGGACCTTGGTCATGCTGCCTACAGAATGACCATATCCAATCCGAATTTCAATTTGGTTCTAACACTTCCAACACACCACAATTGGTTATACATGACCATTTTTCAACTCAAGCAAGGTCAAACACACCATTTAACTAATTCTCACATTTTTCCTCCCAAAAACCTAGGTGTAAAACCCTAACTTCCATGTTTAGCTCATTTGTTAAATTCTAAATGCATATTTAGTATTTATACACTCATTCACACTTAACTACTTATTATTTGCATCAAAATCACCCATTTCAACCCTAAAATACTGCTGGCTGAATTCATATATAGTCCTTCAACAATTGTTTTCTTTTCATTTAGGTTAAAATCTAAGCTAAAGTAACTCAAAACATGTATTTTTAACCATTAAATTTCAATTTAATGCTTACCTCAACTTGGAGTTTCCTCTTCCTCAATTCTTTCCTTTTCCTCTTTTCTTTTCTTGCTCAAGCTTCTTTTCAAGGTTTAAATACAAGATTTAATGATGGAAGATGGAGCTTCTATGGTGAGATTTAGGGTCTGATCAAGCTCAAAATGAGCTTTAATGGAGGTGAAGTGAGGGAGAGAGGGAAGAGAGAGGTGGACGGTTTGGGTGAGGGAAGAAGAAGATAAATTTTCTTTTTTTTAATTATTTTGTCTTTTAACTTAGTAATTATCCCACAATTCTAATTTTGTAAATATTAGGTTTATGGCATCATGCATGATGTAATAAACTTTATCAACTTTTTCTTTTTCTTTTTCTTTTTTTTTCATTTATTTTTCTTTAGTACTTTAATTTAATTCTTGATCTTGAAATTTTCTTTTCTCCGATTTTATTTGACAGTTAGGTCAGGAGTCAGCTCTAGGGGTCAATTGACCAAATTGTCCCTCGCCGGTTCGATCCGGTTTGCAAATAATTCAATATTTCTTCCGGATCCCTGACCTAATTATTTGACCTGTTTAACCTTTTTTTTTTGTGATTTTCTCTTTTCCACTATGTTCGCAATAGTCCTAAGGACCGCGGCGTCACATTTTACGATTCAAAATTTGAGATTAAATCGACCTCACATTCCTTCCCGAGAAGGTCACCCATCGCTGTGACTTCCGGTTCATTTAACTTTTTATGCTTTGTTTTTTTCTTCTTTATACTTAACTATTTGGTAATTACTAATTATTTGCGTTCAGGGCTTAACTAGGTGTCTTAGACGTGGTTCTGCTTCTCTTACTTATCCGGACTGACACCGGTCACCGGAATAGTAAAATATACCAGGCTATGCCAATAGGGGTGTTACAATTCTCCCCCCCCCCCTAAAATGAATTCCGTCCTTGAAATTCTGCCCACTATCTGTCCTCAATTAGTTATATGTATTATTTTTTCATATTTTTCTCACATTACCATGTAGCCTCATCATCAGAATGATGGTCCGTAGCACTTTAACTAATAATATTTACATATCGATTGCTCACCTCGTGTACCAAGTTCCTTATGAGCTTCTGTCATAAGTTAATTTTGAATTCATTTCAATTCTAGGGATAAGCAAATCTGTGTGCTAACGGATCCACTTTTTTCTAGGACCCCGTATGATCCTAAATAATGAGAACTTAGTCTTTTTCCTTTTTACATAATCTTATAATCTTCATTTCTCTTAGTCTGTGTAAGACTTCTAACAATCTCATATAACATTTAATTTTTTTGTATAATCATAATCTTTGCTTACTGTTGCTTTAGCAATTATTTTCCTTTGTAATCTCTTCTCTTCTTTTTTTTTTCATTCCATAACTTAACTTTAATTATTTTATTCCTCAATCTTATTTCTTTCAAATCCACTAATATCTTAAACTTATTTTGATTATGGTACCCACTGACATCTATCAACAGTAATACCCTTACCCGTATTTAAGGTAACCATATTACTATAACTTACTTTTTAGTCCTCTTGCCTTACTTAATTAGGCTTACTAATTAACTTTATAGTCTATCGTAGTCTAGGAGATGTCTCTCACTAGAAACTTTTCCAAAATTAATTCCAATCACGCTTATTATCGTAATTCTTATCCTAAAAGACTAATCACTAACACATCAAAATTGATTTTTTATACATATACATATCTTAATTAAGAATTGAGAAAATACCAGCCACAATGTCAGAAGTCTTATCCTCATCCCTCTATCGCATAGTGTGTACTCTAGCTGGAGCATCACCTTGTCCTGGCTTATTCACAGCACTCTGATTTCCAGGTGTACTACCCCTAACTCAGCCTCTACCTCTACCAACTGCTGGTGAACACTTTGGGGTAGAAACTTGGGCTGATTCTTCTGACGTGGTAAATGATCCATAACGGCGTGGACTTACACAATCCTTAACAAAATAACTAGTTCGTCCACAATTAAAACATGCTCCTATAGCTCTATAACATACTCCACTATGTGGTTTACCACAAGTCTCACAAAGTCGATTTGACAGTGTATTTCTGTGTGTCTGCTGAGTTTGCTGATCGAATTGGGGCTGTTTTTGTCCAGAAGATCTACCTCTACCCGATTCGCATGAGCTAGATCCTCCAAAATGTTTTCTCTTCCTCGAACTACTTTCTGTAGTTTGACCAGTAGCTTTTTCTGTTTTCTCTTTCTCTTCTGTACTCTTGTTCACTGCCCCTTCTGATTCTATCCTTTCCAGTTCCAGGGCTTGTGAAATCAATTTAGAAAAATTCTGGTGTCGAAACCCCACCACTTGCATTCTTAAGCTAGGCCTCAACCCAGCCTCAAACCTCTTACACCGGTCTCTGGGGGTGGTGACCAAACTTTTGGCATAGTGGCTTAGTCGAGAGAAATCCCGCTCATACTCTGCTATTGTTCTGCCCCCTTGCTTCAAGCTCAAGAATTCTGGTAACTTCATATCCACATAAGCATCAGGGACCCACTTCTGTCGAAACTCCCTCAAAAAGTCTGACCAGGTCAACACAGGTGGCTCAACTAGGCTATGGGGGATGGTTTTCCACCATTCATATGCATCCCCTTGCAATAGAGAAACAGAGTACTCGAACTTCAGCTCTTCTACACACTGCAGCTTTCTGAAAACCCGTTCCATTCTCTCTAACCACTGTTCTGCCTCCAGTGGATCCACAGTGCTCTTAAACTCGGTAGCCCCAAATTTCATTAATTTTTCATATTGCTGAGTTGAGGGCTAGGGTTATGCTGCAGGTGCTTGCATCTGAGCTTGAGGTGGCACATTTCCCTCCATTTGTTGGAAAAACACAGCCATCTGCTGTGCAAACTGAGTAGGAAATTGTGGTGCTAGAGTAGGAGCTGGAGTGGCTGACCCACTCACATTCTAGAGTGCTGGGGCTTCCCCTTGGACCTCAGCCTCGACAGATTGCTTCACGGAATGATCTCCCTCTTTCATTCCATTTCTTAAAAATTTCTACTTCCTGAGATTAAACATAAGGAGGTTGACCTCCGTTAGTGCATATTTATGATGTAAATATGTCATATATATCAATTAAAGACACTTGAGCAGTTGTACTTATCAAAGAAATATTCACATACATAGTCAAAATTCATTGCAAAACCATGCTCTGATACCACTAAAACATGTCACACCTTACTCCTCTGTAAGGCATAACATGATCCCGTAGAATACCTAATGAACTACTGAACTTCACATACCGATAACTCATTAAGTACCCTATAAGAGATTTTAAAACCATTTTCTTACTTCTTGGAAGTGGTGAGCATTTTAGTAGGAACTAAAAACATTTAATTGAAGTTTCAAAACTAGTAAAAATTTTTGTCCATTTTTATTTGTCTGCAAATTTTGAAAAAATTTCGGCAGAGTGCTGTTTGTATTTTAAGAAAATAGTTCTTCAAAAACCTGTAAAAACACTTCCAATACTTGTTTCCACAACTCCCAACCACCAAATTTACCCAATTCAACATAACTTGAATCAATTCCACAATTCAATCAAAGTTTGTCATCTCAAAATAATTCATAATTTCATTCACATTGCATTTAAAATTTAATTTACATATACATATATAAATCTTAATTTACAAAAGAAAATCCAAATAACAATATTACATTTTACTGTACAACTGCTCAACTTTTCATTAATACATAAGACATTACAATATTTACATTAAATAACTATAAGGGTATAAATAAATACCCGTACAAAAAGATCAGTGAAGTCCCAACAATCAGTAGCTCACTCTACTACTTTTTCCTTGTCTCTATTTGTGACATCAAAGAAAGCTATTACTGAGTATAAAAATACTCAGTGGTTCACAATAAAATACAAAATGTGTAATATAAAACATTTATGAACAATTCATAATTCAAAAATCTCACAATCACATTTCACAATTTTCAAATCACATTTATAGCAAATCATAATTTTCAAAGCTTAATATAACACAAATTTGATCAAACAATTTAATAATCATAGTGTTGCCAATCAATAACACAACTTAGGCCATGACACTGTAATACCCCTATTCGTATAGCCTGGTATATTTCATTATTTCGGTGACCGGTCTCGGTCTTGATAATTAAGGGGATTAGATTCACACCTAAGACAACTAGATAAGCCCTGAAAACAAATAATTAGTGATTGTCAAATAGTTAAGTATAAATAAGAAAAATAGAACACAAGAAGCTAAATGAGCCAGGAGTCACAGCGATGGGTGACCTCCTCGGGAAGGACTGTGAGGTCAATTTAAACTCAAATTTAGAATAGTAAAATGTGACGCCGCGGTCCTTGGGACTATTGTGAACATAGTGGAAAAGAGTAAATCACAAAAAAGAATTGTTAAGCAGGTCAAATAATTAGGTCAGAGATCCAGAAGAAATATTGAATTACTTGCAAACCGGATCGAATCAGCGAGGGGCAATTTAGTCAATTCACCCCTAGAGCTGACTCCTGACCTAACTGTCCAATAAAATAGCAGAAAAGAAAATTTTGAGATCAAGAATAAAATTAAAGAACTAATGAAAAAATAAATACAAAAGAAAAAGGAAAAAGAAAAGTTTATTTACATCATGCACGACATAAGCATGATGAAATAAATTTAATATTTAAAAATTTGAAAATTTGGGATAATTATGTATTAATAAAGTAAAAAAAATTCAAAAGAAATTCATTTTTCTTCTTTCCTTCTCTTTCTTGCCAATTTCATCTCTTTCTCTCATCTCTCTCATTTTCTTCCTCCACCATGAAAGCTTGTGTTAAGCTCTCTCAAACCTAAAAACATCCATTAATTTCACAACTCCCTTAAGAAAAAATTTCCCTTGAGCTTTGATTTGAAGATCGAAAAAAAAAAAAAAAAGGAAAATTGAAGGATTGGAGATGTGGAAATTCACAAATTTAGGTAAGTCCATTTTTTTCTTTTAAATTAAGTATTATGAATGGATATGAGGTTGAATAAGTGTGAATTGCATGGAAAATATGAAAAATCATTCTTGTTAGGAGTCATAAAAAAATGCAGCAGCCATGAGATTGAGTGGAGATGATATGTTTTAGTGTAATAAATTATGTACATAAGTTCAATGGAAGTAGTTGTTGTGCTTAGAATGTTTCAATTTCATGAATTGTGTAAATTAAAAAAATTTAGGGTTCTTGGTACCATTAAAATTGGGAGAAAATTTTGAGAATTATCCAAATGATGTAGTTAACCTTATTTGAGTTGAGTAATGGTCAAGTGTGACCATTTGAGGTGTGTATGAAGTGTTGGAACTAAGTTTAAATTTAGATTGGTTATGGTCATTCTGCAAGTAGCATGATTTAGGTCCCTTTCAGGGACCAAAACTACAAATTTACCAACCCAATTGGTGTGAGGTCAATTGGGAATGAAACTAGATAAAAAAATGGCACATTTTTCATCCAGGAATCATGCCTAAAAAGTGACCATAGCATAGTGAACAAATTGGCCAAAACTGGATTAAGCAAACTGACCTATGCAAAAATGACTAAATGAATAGTGTTTGTTCATTTGGCCATAACTCCAGTTAGGCAGGTCCAAATGACTTGAAATTTTACCAGTAGAAAGCTGAGACATAGCCCTACAACTTTCATGAAGAACAAAAGTGCAAATTATGCCCTTAACTAGGTCATTTAGCCACCCAAAATTAGTGACCCAAAATTGCCAGAACCAAATTAAGTGCCCAGAAAATCTGGGTTAGACCAATCCGACCAGCCATGTTCAAATGGCTATAACTTGAGCTACAAAACTCCAAATAGAGTGATTCAAAAAGGGAAATAAATTTAAGACAATAAGGAACAACTTCTATGAATAAAACTTAGCCAAATTCTAACAGCAACATGACCAATGGAACAGTGTAAAACAGGACACCAAAACTTAAAATTTTAAATTTTGCCTAAAAGACTTAAAATTTGAGAAAATAACCAAAACTAACAAATTAGGTAACCAAAATATGGTATGTGGGTGAAATTAGAATTCCCAAAGTCAACAAATTGACTTGAATAGTATCGTGAATAGTAAACCCAAAATAAAAATTTTAAAGAACGTCAAGTTTAGCATATTTAAGCTTGGTATAAGTAGATTTGAATTCATTTTTGGATTATGATAAATTATGACACTGAAACACTGTGAAATTGTGTGTTTCAGTTGAAAAGAATATCGGAAAAAAAAACCCGAGGCATCGAGTCAAGGCCAAGAGGCGACTCGCTTAAGGTTTGTGCACAACATAGAATTTCTGTAAATTTTCTTCTACAAATTGTTTTGAATGAATTGTGATATTAAATTTGTGAATTAACTGTATTGAAATGTTTATTATGCTTTTGACTTAAATTGTTGAAAGTTTACTTGTATGCATTTGAAATGATAATAAATGTTTGATAAATTGTTAAGATAGTTTTGAAACCACAGTGTCATGACCATATATTTGAATGCCTCACTAGCATGACTAGTGGGGAAAATTAGTTTCGAATTTTGATTCCTTCTCTGGCTGAAGTATTGAGGTGTGTACCAGTAGAAAAAGAAATTGAATGGATATCCATATATTTGAGCTAGCTAGCCTTGTGATGTGACTTCTCATAAGCCTCTGGCTATTAAGATGATTATTGTTTCGAATGGCATGATATAACTGTGTGTATTTATTAAATTTGTTTTGAGACTTTCAAAATGAAATTGTTTGGATTAAAATTTTATAAATCATGTTTTGAATTTATATCTCATGTTCAGTTTAATTTTTGAATAAATATGATTTAAATTCTGCATAAATATTATTTTAGTATGTTGTGCACCACTGAGTCATAGTACTCGATGATGGTATTATTCTTTGCCGCAGATATAGAGACTAGAGGAGCAGCAGAGTGAGCTGCTAAGAATTGTGGAGCCACCTTCCCTGAAGTTCTATCGGGTATATTTTATACTCTGATTGTAATAATTATTTTGATGTATATAAATGTATGAACAAGTAGAACTGGTCATGAGCAGTTGTATAAAGTTTGTAATAATATTAGTTTGGATTTTTCTAATGTAAATTTTGATTGGATGAATGTAATTTGTTTTAACTTTAGTGAAAAATGAATGAAAGTATTTTGTTTTAATTTGAATGAAATTACTTAGTATTATTTCAGATGATATTGAATTAGAAATTATTGATTTGAATTTTGGAATTTGAGAAATGATGTTGAAATTTGTTGTGGTGGATATTGAAGTTGTTGAGTTGATGAGATAAATCATTGGAAGTGTCTTTTTTAGGTATTTGAAGAACTGTTTTATCAAAATACAAATGGCACTCTGTCGAAATTTTTCTAAAATTTGCGAAAAAATAAAAATAGACAAAAATTTTAACTAGTTTTCAAACTCTAATTAAATGTTTTAATACCTATTAGAAAATATTCACCACTTCTAAAAAGTAAGAAAATGACTTTAAAATCCCTTGTAGGGTACTTAATGAGTTATCGATAGGTGAAGTTTAGTAGTTCATTAGGTATTCTACGAGATCATGTTATGCCTTACAGAGGGGTAAGGCGTGATAGACACAAAATTTTCAAACATGCCGTGTTGTACACCACGACAAGGCAAACTCACCTCACTAATCGAAATCAATGAGGGAGGTGGCTAGCTAGCTAATGAGTACTCATCCAAACTCACCTCCTGACTAGAAAGCCAAAGAGGGAGGAATATAGTCAAACTCACCCCATAAATAAAAGAGAAACATAGTGATATTGCCATGCCAAGTGTGAATAAAAAAACAATTTAAATCAAGTTATTCAAACATTTCATATAATTCACAAATCATATTTTATTCTAAACTTTTTATTTACACAGTAGGCAACACACTATTTTTCAAATAATATTTTCAAAGCCATAATAATCAAAATTATTCACAATATTTATTTCAAGAATTGTCAAGTAGAAACAAAGAATTTTAAGTTTGTTGTGCACGAACTTGATGTGAGTTGCCTCTAGGCCTTGACTTAGTTTGCCCTATCCTTTTCCAGGTCTTTTTCAACTGAAACACGAAATTTATAGTGTTTCAGCATTTTATTTCACAATAATTCCAATAATTAATTTATATATGTTCAATTCTAGCTTCAATATGCTTTAACTTACATTCTTGAAAATTTTCATGTTGAGGTTACTATTCATGATACTATTCAAGTCAAAATATTGACTTTCTTATGCTTAATAGGTATGGGAAATCCAATTATACCCACATACTACATTTTGGTTACCTAACTTGTTGGTTTTAGTCATTTTCTCAAAACTTAAGTCTTTTAGGCAAAAATTCAAATTTTTAGTTTTGGTGACCTATTTTGCACTATTCCATTGGTCATGTTGCTGTTAGAATTTGGCTAAGTTTTCTTCATAAAAGTTGTTCTTTATTGTCTTAACTTTATTTCTCTTTTTGAATCACTCCATTTGGAGTTTTTTAGCTCAAGTTATAGCCATTTGAACATGGCTGGCCGGATTGGCCTAACCCAGATTTTCTAGGCACCAAAACTGGTTCTGGCAGTTTTAGGTCACCAAATTTGGGTGGCTAAATGATTTGGTTAAGGGCATAATTTGGGTTTGTGTTCTCCATAAAAGTTGTAGGTCTATACCTCAGCTTTCTACTGATAAAATTTCAGGTCATTTGGACCTGCCTAGCCCAAGTTATAGCCAAATGAACATACACTATTTATTTAGTCATTTTTGTACAGGGCAAAACAAATATTTCCAGATTTGGTCAATTTGTTCACTATCCTATGATCACTTTCTGGGCATGATTCCTCAATGAAAAATGTGTCATTTTGTGTCTAGTTTCATCCCCAATTAGCCTCACACCAATTGGGTTGGTAAATTTTCAATTTTGGTCCCTGAAAGGGACCTTAGTCATGTTGCCTGCAGGATGACCATATCCAATCTGAATTTCAATTTGGTTCTAACACTTTCAACACACCACAATTGGTCATACATGACCATTTTTCAACTCAAGCATGTTCAAACACACCATTTAACTAATTCTCACATTTTTCCTCCAAAAACCCTAAGTGCAAAACCCTAACTTCCATATTTAGCTCATTTATTAAATTCTAAATGCATATTTAGTATTTATACACTCATTCACACTTAACCACTTCATTATTTGCATCAAAATCACCCATTTCAACCCTAAACTACTGCTGGTCAAATTCATATATAGTCCTTCAATAATTGTTTTCTTTTCATTTTAGTTAAAATCTAAGCTAAAGTAACTCAAAACATGTATTTTTAACCATTAAATTTCAATTTAATGCTTACCTCAACTTGGAGTTTCCTCTTCCTCAATTCCTTCCTTTTCCTCTTTTCTTTTCTTGCTCAAGCTTCTTTTCAAGGTTTAAATACAAGATTTAATGATGGAAGATGGAGCTTCTATAGTGAGATTTAGGGTTTGATCAAGCTCAAAATGAGCTTTAATAGAGGTGAAGTGAGGGAGAGAGGGAAGAGAGAGGTGGACGACTTGGGTGAGGGAAGAAGAAGATAAATTTTCCTTTTTTTAATTATTTTGTCTTTTAACTTAGTAATTATCCCACAATTCCAATTTTGTAAATATAAGGTTTATTGCATCTTGCATGATGTAATAAACTTTATCAACTTTTTCTTTTTCTTTTTCTTTTTCTTTTTTTTTTCATTTATTTTTCTTTACTTCTTTAATTTAATTCTTGATCCTGAAATTTTCTTTTCTCCGATTTTATTTGACAGTTAGGTCAGGAGTCAACTCTAAGGGTCAATTGACCAAATTGCCCCTCGCCGGTTCAATCCAGTTTGCAAATAATTCAATATTTCTTTCGGATCCCTGGCCTAATTATTTGACCTGCTTAACCTTTTTTTTTTGTGATTTTCTCTTTTCCACTGTGTTCGCAATAGTCCTAAGGACCACAACATCATATTTTACGGTTCGAAATTTGAGTTTAAATTGACCTCATAGTCCTTCCCGTGAAGGTTACCCATCGCTGTGACTCCCGGCTCATTTAACTTTTTATGCTTTGTTTTTCTTCTTTATACTTAACTATTTGGCAATTACTAATTATTTGCGTTCAGGGCTTAACTAGGTGTCTTAGACATGGTTCTACTTCTCTTACTTGTCCGGACCGACACCGGTCACTGGAATAGTAAAATATATCAGGCTATGCCAATAGGGGTGTTACAATATCATTGTCATACTAGAAGAGAAGACCCTTTTTTATGGGTAGCTTGCCTCAATGGCAACTACAATTACTAGCAAGTAAGTAATCCTAAATTTCTAGAATAACCATTGGCATGAAATTGTAGTAATAATAGGATTTTTATTTGGCAAATTAAAATTAACTTCGTTTTTAATTTAACTGACTTTGGCATGTAATTAATTTAAATAAATACTTTGAAAATTAAAATTAATCTTGTTTGTAAATTAAACTAACCTTGGCATGTAAAATAAATTTAATTTAATACTTGATGATTGTAAAATAAATTTGCATGTTAGAAATCTTTATTAGGTTGTGAATGTTTGGGTCTTATGTGATATTAGAATAAATTATACATGTACATGATTAATTTAGTTTAATTATCCTTAGAGTAATTTAGTGAAAAATTAATTAATTAGGTTAAATAGAAACTTAGGGTTATTTGAAATTGAATTTGTTTGTAAATTAAATTCTCAATAATAAATTAATTTTAGTCATCTTGTAAATATCATTTAAATAATTAGCAACCCCATAGATAGGAATTACTTGTGCATGAAAATTATTTATAAACAATAATCCTTTTATGAATTACTTGCGTGTGTAGGATTAGAATTGCATTTGTAGGATAAAGTTTAATAAAGGAATAATAAACAAGACTTCTAGAAACATTAGTAGAGGACTGACACTGGAATTAACAAGGGTAGACCAGGCGTAAGGGGTGCCCAACACCTTCCCCTTACGTACCCACCATCTCGAACCTAGACATTGGGCTATGGTAATGATGATTGTGGAAACTCTGCAAGGAGTAAGTTGCTATCCATAACCCTCAAAAGAAACACTGAATATGTCGCGGTTATTACTTAGGTGACGACTCCTGTCTATCATGCCTTTGTGGCATAAATCCTTAGTACCGTGGTAGTGTTATGGGAAGACAGTAGTTACTAGTAGTTTGATTCCATTAGGATTGTATGAAGTGCATGTCTAGGAAATACTGTCTAAGAAAGTGCTACTTAAGTTAGACCATTGTGACTCCACCATCTTTCTTGGGCATTACCTAGCACATTTTATATAATTCTAGTGGATGATATTTCGCCTCACGCCCCCGCTCTACAAAAATAGTGAAAGAGATAGGAAGGAAGAGAGATATGATAATATTATTGGTTGGATAGTTTACTATTAAACTTGAAACTTAATCTTTTAAAAGTTTAGAGTTCATAGAGAAAAAGGAGAGAGGGAGAGAGATTTGATAACATTGACACTCCTAGCGATTTTTCACTAATAAATTGTATGAGATTGTCATAAGGGAAAGAGTCTTATCTCCATAGACCTGGACTTTCTCTTAGAGCTTATATATGTCATTTTACAGTTTCAAGGTGTAATTCTTTATTTTATTGCTTCTTTTTTAAAGATAAATGCCACCAATTGCATGAACAATTCATTAATAGGTGCAAATATTAACAATTTAAAATTTTTCAGAATCTAAGGTTTTATACATCATGCAACCACATTAAGCTATTGAAAAATACATCATTTATTCATACTAAATTATGTTTCATTTGCTAATCAAACCTAATTGCCATTAGGAAATAATTTTCCCAAACTTTAGCAAGTTAGGGATTTGGAGAATTCTTACCCTAATAGGCTCAAAATCAAATTCTTATCACCTAATCCGGGAAGCAAGGCCACCAATTGCTAGCCCTCTGGCTTATCCACACAAGCTCTTTGATCAAAGCCCCTTGATCAACCAAAATCTCCTCCTTTTACTTTCTAGTGGTTCGGCCAAAAGTGGAAGTGTAACATCCTCGCTTTAGCTAGTCCGAATGTTCTACTATTCCAGTGACCAATGTCGGTTCGGGCAGCTAGAATATCTGGAATTATAATTAGACTAGAGTGAGGAGTTATAAATAAACTAAATAATGATAAGAAAAATTAAGAAAATTTTTAGAAATGAAATGCACTAAGGTTAAATGAGCTGTAGCCCCAGCGATGAGTGACCCTAACGGGAAGTGACGGTGAAGGTCGTTAACAACCCTAGACCCGGGGAAAACTCCATGACATAATTTTTGGGATTTCAGGGAAGGATTATTGGGGTCTCAATGGTAATAAAATGCTAAGAAAACACAAGAAAAATTTAATCAATCGGTACAAACAGTTTTCGCTCCTTAAGCCAAACGGAGGGCATTTTGGTCATTTCTGCAACACCCCTCACCCGTCTACAGTGCAGCCGAGCAAGACGTGCTACACGGAGTGCCGGAGCACCTAGTCTGTGATCATCTCATTTTCTATACCCAATTTAATTTAAGAAGTCTTTAATGTAAAGTTCATATCATACTGGTTCTATTTTCATACTTTAATAAAATCAGTGTTTCAAAAATGGTAATAAAAATCCGGCAAGGTACCATCTGTATTTCAGACAAACTGTCCTTCTAAACCTGTTAAAAACAGTTCAATATGATAATCTCAATTTTTCAACTAATTTTTCAGTCTCAAAATTTCATAATTTCAAAATACAATCCATCATAATTTACATTCATCCAAACACTCTCCATAGGAGTTTAATATGTACAAATTATTACAAACCTTAAAGTTTTAAAATATACAAAATTACATAACAAAATGTTAAAATACAACTGATAGTCATTACACAAGATCCTAAGTCCTACCATGTATGCAGTGTAGTGCAGATGACTCTGGACTCCTGTGCAGATCTGATATCTCACCCGGTCATAGGTCTGTTGGGCTCCCCAGCTGTGTCTCCAATACCTACTCGTAGCCAAAGCAACACGCTATGCAATTCTCCTTAGTGGTGCCAAATATAAAGGAATATACACTAAAATAAAATAAATGAATTGTTTATGAATTTATGCCATCAATATTCTTTGCAGTTGCTGATTCTACTTTTATTTGCTAACCTTTCATTTTTGCTAATTTTGGTGGTGCTATATGTCAATAAATTGAATTTAGCTATTTGAATTTTTTTAATGCTTAAATTAATTACCCGTATAGCCTATGCACTGACCAGACTGGATAAACGGATATACTGGCACTGGGTACCTAGTACCTCAGGCTGTCATACTATCGGTCACAAAGTATCTCCCGGTGTGCAAACGGTGTGGCTAAAAAGCCATATAGTCATTCCGGCGATAAGCCAAGTATAATAACATAATCCGTATAGCTGTAGGCTATTAAAGTCATAGTGCAGCTTAATAAGCCGTAAAAATACAGTATGATGTAAAGCCATTTATAGAATAGCTGTCAGAATCCTATTGGTATGCCAACCTATCCAAACTAGTCAACTAGGTAAACTAGGGCACATTACAAATTAATTGTTTAATTCTTCATTTTTTTGAGTTTACTAGTTATCATGTAATTCACAAGTTAATGTAAATATTGACATTTTTAGGTAATATGGATAAGTTGATTCTAGCATCAACATGTCACAATTTGTAATTCAATATGCTGCCAATATAGTGCAATTTACCCTTTTCACAAGTTAGCATTCGTTGCCAAATTACTTCAAGCTTCATTATATGTAAATGTCAAATTTTCAGTTTTAGTATGCTAGATTGATCTAGCTTAATGTCCTATTTCTCTTAGTTTTTAGCTTCTGGTCAAAGAAGCAAAATTGTAGCTCTATATCTTATTGAACTTTTGGCACAAATTTCATGTCATTTTGAGTTGTATAGACCAAGATATGGTGAATTTACTAAAGCTAGACAGATTGCATCTTTAGGGCAAAATTTGGTCAATTTTAGGTCAAATTCAGTTCTGGCAGTTTTGGTACCCGAACTTAGGCAAGCAATTTGACTTGGTTCTGGCTATTTCTGGGCTTTGGTTTCTTCATAAGAATTGTAGCTCTATGTCTAAGCTTTCCATGGTAAAAATTTCAGGTCATTTGGACCTGTTTTGAGTGAGTTATGCTCATCTAAGTGACTACTATTCATATGGTTAAAAATCTGGGCTTGCACTTACCAATTTCGGATTATGTCATTTTTAAGGTCAGTTTCTAGGAAGAATTTTGGCAATATTTCTACATGAAAGTTGGCCTATTTTATGTCTAGTTTCACCTCCCATTGACATCATATCAATTGGGGTCACCAATTGTCACTTATGGTTCAATTTACCTACTACCTTCACAACACAAAATATGCACACAAAGAACACTTCCAAATGACACTTCTCCTCCTCCCAAAACTACAAATATACATTCATAACACTTCTATACCATTCATCATATCTCAATCATGCCTATTTGGACAGAATATACAAGTGCTCCATGTACATTATACAACCCTAATTTGCAAAGTGAAATTTAACATAATATACACATGAAAACTCTTGATTATAACATATACCTCCCAACCATTACTTCACATACACTGCCCTCAGTTCATTTTCACCTTAATTCATTAAGAAAATTCATGAAACCAAATACTAATTCATGAATTTAAAGGCTGCCAAAAGTGGCAGTTTACTATGATATACAAATTGCTTTCCAAACCTTCAAATTCAAGTACTCAATGTACATATACATGGAAACTAAATTGCTACAACTTTAAAATGACTAAATCAACATTATTTTCCATCCATTAGAGGTAAGAAAAAGCAACATAGGTTCCCATGGCTGCCGAAATTGAACAATACCATAACTCAATAAATTCTTCCATTCAACTCACCTCAACCTAAACATGATGTTTACTAAAGCAAGGGAGGGGATTTTGACACTTACTTCTTTTGGAGCTTGCTAAAAACTCACTAAACTTCCTTCTTTTTTCTCCAAGTATGCTGTCCAAGGTGTGTAGATAAGGTTTAGTGAAGAGAAGTGTGAGAACCATGGCTTGATGATGGGTTGATGAAGCTTGCAATGTGTACGGCCATGGAGGTTTTGGTTGAGAGCTCCATTTCAGCAAGAAGAAGATTGTAGAAGAAAAAGATGAAATGAGTGGGATCTACTATCCCAAAGTCCCATATATGTCCCAAATTAGGAGTTAGTGGAGCACTTAGGCTAGTTTTATTGTTTAATTATTCAAAGTTTAATTATTCAAAGTTTCATTATTTGCACATTTACCTCATTTCTTTCACTATTTATATAATGTATCACAATTTAATTTTTCATGATATTTTCAAAGTGTAATACCATTTATTTTTTATGGACATTGAGGTCAAAAGGCAACTCTAGGTGTCAAATGACCAAAATGGCTCGCTTTGGGTTGTATTCCCTATTTTTCGATAACACCGATTTTTGTCTGTTTCTCGATTTTCGTTTTTCTTTACACTAATTTATTAATTTTTCTTTGATATTTCTAGTGTCAATTACATTTCAATAAACCTTTAATTATGTCTCAAAATTTAATTTCGAGGGTTTCCTGCAGTCCTAGGGTCGGCAATTGCCTTCGCCATAACTTTTCAGTGTAGTCACCCATCGCTATGGTGCCGGCTCGTTTAACCTAGTTTCATTTTCTCTCTTTCATTTTTCTTTAATTTTTTCTTGTATTTTTTTTTTATTTATTTCATCATTATATGTCTGTTCACTATCACCAAAGTATAGTTCCAGACATCCTGACTTGCCCAGACTGACATTAGGTCACCGGAGCAATAGAACATACAGTACACGTACAGGGAGGATGTTATAATTTCGTCTTCAAAGATAATTTTTGGCCAACTTGTCCAGTTAAATAAATAATTATTATGACATAAAATATGAATAAATATTGCTAAAAATTAAATTGAAAATGAGTAGAAAAGAAAAGAAGAGAAAATGAGTTAAATTGGGAATTATGACCTCATGCCTATGTAATTAAAAATTTCTACCCAATCACAACTTAACAAAATGACTAAAGGGATAAAAATGAAACAAAATAAGATAAAAAAAAAAAGAAAAAAAATCAGCAGCCATCTTCAACCTTGGGCAGCCGAAATGCTTGAGAGAGAGAGAAAGAGGAGAGAAACTTCCATGAAAGCTTTGATTGAGCTTGATTCCACCCATAAAACCACCTCAAAACCCTATCTTTCCTTCACAAAAATTTGTCCCTACCATTAGAGCAAGACTTGGGCATCAATTAGAAGAAGAAAAAGTGATGTTTACAAGCTTGGGAATTGACTCCGTTTAAGGTTAGTGACCAAACTCTTCCTTTCTTTTTAAATTCATGTTGAGGCAGTGGAATTGAGTGGAAATTTATGAGAAAAATTGAATAAAAATCATGTGTATGCCTCCCTCCAAATTTTGGCAGCCTTAGACTTGGTATGGTTTTGAAGATTTCTTTGAATTAAAATGGCATCATAGCTACCCTTAACACTAATCTCATGATTAGGATAATGAAATGTAAGTTAATGCATGAATTGAAATGGTAGAGTTAGGGTTTAGGCACAAATTTGAGATTTTGTTTATGTATTGGTGAAAGGAAGTTCTAATGGTCAATTAGTGACCATTTGGCTATGTGTGATTAGGAAATGAAGTGATTTGTTCTATGGGAATTGAAGTTAGGTATGCTGCCCTTGGTGACCTGCAGGACTGGGTGTGAGTCCAACAGATTTGGGCAGCTATAACTGGAGTTGTGTAGGTTCAATTGGTGCAGGAATAATTGAACATGAAACTAAACACATAATGGCACAACTTTGGTGAAGAAAGCCTACTCAGAAAACCAACCCAAGTTGACCTAAAAATTACCCTAATTCGGGTGACCAACATGCTGTCCCTGGAAAATGACCAAACGAACATTGTTTGTTAAAATGGTCATAACTCAATGTAGAAAAGTATAATTGAACTGAAATTTATAACAATGAAAAGCTTAGACAATTTAGAACAACTTTCATGAAGAACACCAAATCAAATTCTGACCATAACTCATCTAAATTGCTAACCAAATTCAGGGTATCAAAACTGCTAGAACCATTTCTGCCCAGAAATTCTGGGTAGATGCCAATCTTGTCAGTCCTAAAGAAAATAGCATAACTTGAGCTAGAAAACTCCAAATAGAGTGATTCAAAAAGGAAATTAAAGAAGACACATAAAGGAACAACTTTGATTGAGAACATTTGGCAAAATTCTCATTGTAGAATTACCTAATAGAATAATGAACTTTAGCACCCAGAACTGAAATTTTTTATTTATTTCCTATTAGTTTTAAGTATTGATTGGCAACTAATGCCAACACTTTTGTGAATCAAAATGTGGTATCTTGGTGAACTTAGGTTCAACAAATCTATTATAAATTAAAAAATCAACCTTTGAGTGGAAATAGTCAAGTGAATAGTATCCTCTACATTACAAAAATAAATAATTAAATCATTAACTGTGTAAAATGCCCTAGTATGCCTAGAATGATTGGTTTGGATAAGTTGGCATGCCAATAGGGTTCTGTTAGCAGTACTGCATATGGCTTTATACCATTCTGTATTTTGTGGCCTTACATGCCATTCTATAATATAATAGTCTTTGGCTATTTTGATTGAGTTTACTATACTTGGGTTTCATGCCTAATAATTACTGGGAGACACAATGTGACCAATGGTGTGATAGCTCGAGGTACTTGATACCCAGTGCCAATTTACATATTTATGCAGTCCAGTTGACTAATATAGGTTACTTGGGCAATCAAAATAAATCTTACCAATTTTCATCAAATAATACTATAATAATTGCCAGAAACTTAGTTTACATAAAATGTCAGAATACATTCTGCACATCCATTTTATTTTAGCTATTTTATTTTATATTGGCACCACTAAGCAGTATTGCTTAGCGCGTCACTTTTGCCATACGCAGGTACTGGAGACATAACTGGGAGCCCAGCAGACCTCAGACTGGGTAATTAGTCAGATCTGCGCAGAGTCCAAAGTCACCTCGTATCTGCAGTGCACTTTGTAGGATATTAGGATTTTGGGTTGTATTTTGTACTTTGCATTTTGTACTAGTTCTTGATTGTAATTACAAACTCATGAAATCATATGATAATGTAAATATATGAAATTACATGTTACTGTAATTATCAGTACATTTTGTTGAGAAATAAAATGTTGGGGAGTTATTCATGAAATTGATTCGAAATGTGATATGAACAGAATTTTGAAAATTGTGTCAAAATTTGGAGATTGAGTTGATATATATGTATATTGGAGTTCTGCATCTGAAAACCATATTGGAAGTGTTTTTTTTTTAACAGGTTTGGAAGAACTGTTTTTCCAATTTACAGCCGGCACTCTGCCAGATTTTTTATAAAATTTGAGGAAAAATTCAGATTAATCAAAATTGTAAATAAATGATATAATTGATAAAACTTTACACTTAGTGACTAATAAATAAATGAATTAAGAAGGGTAAATGGTAATGGAATAAGATATGGTGCTCCAGCACACTGTGTGGCATATCTTGCTCAGCTATACTGCAGACGGGTAAGAGGTGTCACATTTAGTGGTATCAGAGCATCGATTTAGGCGTTTCTGGGCCTAGATTAGTGCATACCATTGCATTGCATTTGTAAGTGTTGAGGTGACACTGATGCAGATCTATTTTTTTTCTTATTTTGATTAGGATATGGATCCTGCTTCTCAAAGAGCAGTTGATGAAGAGGTGGAGAGTCGTGCTCCACCAAGGGTTGAATCAGGAGGCAGGGGAGAACCTGCTCCACCAGCAGCTGAGGCACCTGCCCAACCTTAGTTTGTGTTATTTCAGCAAATGACTGAATTTTACCAGAAAATGATGGGAGCAATTCCACCACCACAACCACAGCCATAACCTCCGTCACCACCACAGAAGTGCCATCTGGAAAAACTACAAAAACATGGGGCTATAGATTTCTTTGAGAAGAAGGAGGATGACCCCATGACAGCTGAAAATTGGCTGGATAGAACTGGAAGAGTGTTGAAACAGCTTCATTGCACCCCCGAGCAGAACCTGGAGGGTCCCTCTTCAAGATGATGCATACTAGTGGTAGGACACAGTATCCAGTGAGGTGCAGCTAGATCAGATCATCTGGGATTTCTTCCTCACAGAGTTCAGGAAGAAGTATGTCAGTAAAGTGTAACTAGAAGAGAGAAGAAGAGAATTATCAATCTGAGATAGAGGCAGCTATCAGTAGTAGAATATGAGCGTGAATTTATCAGATTGAGCCAGTATGGGAGGGAGATAGTCCTTACAAAGGCTGAGAGATGCAAAAGGTTTAAAGAAGGGCTAAATGACAATATTAAGGTCATGATAACAGCATTGGAGATTACAGATTTTGCCAAATTAGTTGATGCTTCATTGAAAGTAGAAAGAGTCAGAATAAATGAGCAAAATAGAAGGGAAAAACAGTAGAAGAGGGGTCCAGGTTAATCCAGTTCATTCTTTGCTCTCCGTAAAAAGTTTAAGGGTCCTCCTGCTCAGAGTTTGGGTCAACCACAAGGTCAGGGTCAGTCTCAGGGGCCCAGACCACAATTCACACCTAGGAGAGGCCAGTCCACCCCATCTGTGGGCAGCTCTCCAGGGACGGTGTTCAGGGGACCAGCCCCAGCATTTTCTACCTGTCCATACTGCCAGAAGTGGCATAAAGAGGAGTGTTAGTGAGTAACTAGTGCTTGCTTACTATGCGGGTCTATAGAACATCAGATCAGAAATTGTCCGAAGAGGACTGCTACAGCTACCCCAACACAAGCAGATAGGCTTGCCCCTGCACCTCAAAGGGGTAGGAAGTTCGATAAATCTGAGGCAGCTGGTCTATCATAGAGGCCTACATCTGAGTCAGCTGAGAGGCCAGAGGCCAGAGTATCTGCCAGAGCTTATGCCATGAGAGCCCAGGAGGAGGAAGATGCCCCAGATGTCATCAGGGGTACGTTCTTCCTCTACACCTTACCTGTGCATGCATTGATGGATCCAGGATCTACCTATTCATATATTTGCATCATGTTACTCGTAGAGAGGGGAGTCTCAGTAGAGGAGAGTGACGAAGATATTTTGGTCACAAATTCACTAGGCCACAGTGTGGTAGTAAATAAGGTATATAAAAGTTGCCCGTTGAGGATTTAGGGGTATGAATTCTTGGCAGACCTAATTGAATTGCCCTTCCACGAATTTGACGTGATTTTGGGAATGGAATGATTGTCACGTCATCAGGCAATAGTTGATTGTAAACTGAATAGGATTTCTCTGAAAACTCCTGAGGGTAATGAGATTACAGTTGTGGGTGAAAGGATAGATTTCCTATCCAATGTCATCTCAACCACAGTTGCTAGAAGATTAATGAGAAAAGGTTGTAAAGCCTACCTAGCACATGTGGTTGATACTAGGCAGGCTAAGCCAAATCTGTGCGATATACCCACAGTAAGAGACTTCCCATATGTGTTTCCTGAAGAATTGCCTGGTTTACTACCAGAAAAGGAAGTCGAATTTGCTATTGAGATAATGCTGGGTACAACACCAATTTCTATTGCTCCTTATAGGATGGCACCCACTGAATTGAAGGAGCTGAAAATCCAGTTGCAGGAGTTACTAGATAAGGGATTCATACGCCCCAGTGTGTCACCATGGTGAGCTCCAATGCTATTTGTGAAGAAGAAGGATGAGACCTTAAGATTGTGCATTGATTACCGGTAGTTGAACAAAGTAACTATGAAGAATAAATATCCGTTGCCCAGAATTGACGATCTGTTTGATCAGTTGAAGGGAGCCGGTGTATTTTCAAAAATTAATCTCAGATTAGGGTATCATCAGCTGAGGGTAAAGGATGCAGATGTGTCTAAAACTACATTCAGAACCCGGTATGGGCATTATGAATTCCTAGTGATGCCGTTTGTGTTAACAAATGCACCAGCAACATTCATGGACCTTATGAACCATAACTTCCATCCATATCTAGATCGGTTTGTAGTGGTCTTCATTGATGACATCCTGGTGTATTCCAAGATCAGGAAAGAACATAATGAACATTTGAGGATTTTTCTGCAAAACCTACGAGAAAAGAAGCTGTATGCTAAGCTGTCCAAGTGTGACTTCTGAATGAGTGAGATTTCCTTCCTTGGACACATAGTATTAGCTGAGGGGATTAGAGTGGATCCCAAGAAGATAGAAGCAGTGATGGAATGGAAACCCCCCAAAAATACAACTAAGGTTAGAAGTTTCTTGGGGCTAGATGGGTATTACAGAAGATTTTTGAAAGGGTTCTCTCTCATAGCTGCTCCAATGACCAAGTTGTTACACAAGAATGTGAAATTTGGCTAGAACGACAAGTGCCAAGCCAGTTTTGAGAGGTTGATGGCTATGTTGACAGAAGCACCAGTGTTAACACAGCCAGTGTCGGAAAAGGACTTTGTGGTCTACAATGATGCCTCACATAATGGGTTAGGGTGTGTATTGATGCAAGAGGGGAAAGTGATCACCTATGCTTCCAAGAAGTTAAGGCCACATGAACAAAGCTACCCTACTCATGATTTGGAGCTAGCAGCAATTATCTTTGCACTGAAGATATGGAGGCATTATTTGTATGGTGAAAAGTGCTACATCTATACAGACCACAAAAGTCTAAAATACTTGCCAACCTAGAAGGAGCTCAATCTTAAACAGAGGCGATGGATTGAGTTCCTAAAGGACTATGATTGTGTGATAGACTACCATCCTGGGAAGGCAAACGTAGTTGCTGATGCCTTGACCAGGAAGTCCATCACAGCTTTAAGATCATTAAATACCCGTTTGTCCCTAGCTCAAGATTGAGCTATTTTGGCTGAGTTACAAGTGAAGCCAAACCTACTACAGCAGATACAAGATGGGCAGAAGGCAGATGAAAAATTAATGGCTATTGTGGGTAAAATCTCAGAGGAGAAAGAAACTAATTATGAGGTGAAAGCAGATGGGTGTCTGTACTACAAAGGAAGAGTGTGTGTACCAGATAATGGGAAAATGAATATCAGTATTCTGAAAGAGGCACACACTAGTGTTTATGCTATGCACCCGGGAAGCACAAAAATGTATAATGATTTGAAGCCTCATTATTGGTGGCCTGGTATAAAGAAGGATATAGCTCACTATGTTACTAAGTGCCTGACATGTCAGTAATTTAAAGTAGAACATCAAGTTCCATCAGGATTGCTACAGCCTATAAGCATACCTAAATGGAAATGGGATCGGGTCACTATGGATTTTGTCAGTGGTCTACCTTTCACCCAGAAGAAGCATGATGCAGTGTGAGTGATAGTGGATAGATTGATAAAGTCAGCACATTTTCTACCAGTTAGGACTAATTACTCACTGGAGAAGCTAGCAGAGTTTTATATCAGTGAGATAGTTAGACTGCATGGAATCCCACTTTCCATCATATCTAATTGAGACTCAAGGTTTACATCGAGATTTTGGAAGAAGTTGCAAGAAGCCTTGGGCACACAACTCCACTTTAGCATGGCTTTTCATCCTCAAACGAATGGAAAGTCGGAATGAGTAATTCAGGTAAACCTAAAAATTAATTGAATTCTTATCAATAATAAATTGAAATGATAGTGATGACGTGAATTATGTGATAGGTCCTTGAGGATATGCTGAGGAGTTGTGTCATTGAGTTTGAGGGGAGTTGAGATAGATACCTCTCACTGGCAAAATTCACATATAACAATAGCTACCAAACTAGCATTCAAATGGCCCTGTATGAAGCATGCTGACTCCTCCAGGAGACCTATACTTTCTCTCATACAGAGCTGTATATGGTGCCATTCCGATGCTAAAGCGATAGTTGTTGTTGTATGCGAACTCAACTAGAGAAAGATACTTTTTTCACGAACCTCCAACATCAAGTACACACATCTTTAGCATATCCTTCAAAGTCTATATAGTCCTTTTTTACTATCTATCTGTTTAAGGATTAAAAGCCATGCTAAAGTCTAACCTGATGCCTAACTCATTTTGAAGACAATGCCAAAATGTTAATGTGAATTATGGTCCTCTATCGAAGACTATTATCATTAGAGCTCCATGCAACCTTATTATCTCTGCCATATACACCTAAGCCAACTTATTCACAAAATAGTTAGCCCTAACAGGAATGAAGTGAGTAGTGTCGGCCAACCTATCCACTATAACCCATATCAAGTCATATCTCTTAGAGGCTACTAGTAAGTTCATGGTCACATTTTCCCATTTCCACTCTGGAATGGGTAGTGGGTTAAGCATTCCCACTGGCTTTTGATGCTCTAGCTTCACTCTCTAAAAGATCTAATAAGCAAATTCATAATACCTTGACTATAGGTATCTCCTTATTCCTTAGCTTCCTTATTTGCATATCCACAATCCAAATAAGTTACTAAACATAAAAAAGATCTTCCAAAATTTCCATGTCTAATTCACTTATAACTTTGTTCGAATCTGATACATACTTCTGCAACATAAAAACATGGAATACCAAATGGATCCTCTCCATTTCTAATGGCAAAGCTAACTTATAAGATACATTTCTGACCCTTTGCAGTACTTTATATGGTCCAACATATCTCGAAGCTAGTTTGCCTCTCTTTCCAAACTGGATGACACCCTTCATTGGAGATACCTTTAGAAGTACCATGTCCCCTTTTTGGAACACCACTTCTCTCCTACAGAGATCTGTATAACTTTTCTGTCTACTAGCCATTGCCTTTAACCTTGCCCTGATTAAAGGCATGGCTTGATTGATAATTTCCAACAACTTTATTCCTATTAAGGCTTTTTCACCTACTTTTCCCAACACACAGGAGACCTACACTTTCTCTTATACAGAGCTTCATATGGTGCCATTCCGATGCTAGAGTGATAGTTGTTGTTGTATGTGAACTTAACAAGAGAAATGTACTTTTTCCATGAACCTCCAACGTCAAGTACACACATCTTTAGCATATCCTTCAAAGTCTATATAGTCCTTTTTTACTATCTATATGTTTAAGGATTAAAAGCCATACTAAAGTCTAACCTAAGGCTTAACTCATTTTGAAGACAGTGCCAAAATGTTGATGTGAACTGTGGTCCTCTGTCGAAGACTATTATCATTAGAGCTCCATGCAACCTTATTATCTCTGTCATTTACGCCTAAGCCAACTTATTCACAAAATAGTTTGCCCTAACAGGAATGAAATGAGTAGTGTTGGTCAACCTATCCACTATAACCCATATCAAGTCATATCTCTTAGAGGCTACTGGTAAGTTCATGGTCACATTTTCCCATTTCCACTCTGGAATGGGTAGTGGTTTAAGCATTCCCACTGGCTTTTGATGCTTTAGCTGCACTCTCTAAAAGACCTCACAAGCAAACACAAAACTGTGCAATCTTTTTCTTCATGGATGGCCACCAACACACTTTTTTTAAATCTTAATACATTGTAATTGATCTAAGGTGCACACTATACCTAGCAATATGAGCTTCTCTCATAATGTCTCCCTTGAGTTGGATGTCATTTGGTAAACACAAGCTGTTGCCATACTTAAACACTCCTTTTCCACTGAAATGGAACTCACTAATCTTACCTTTCCATACTGCTTCTGCTATTTTTACCAACTCAAGGTCTTCATGTTATTTCTCTACTATTTGCCTTAGGTGCACTGGTGTCACCTTCATATAAGCTATCCAGGTACCCTTAGCTAATAACTCTAATTGTAACCTTTTTCTAATTAGCTGGTGCAACTCCTTTAGGATAGGCTGCCTTTATACTGATATATGAGCCAAACTGCAAAGTGATTTCCGATTGAGGGCATCTACAACAACATTTGCCTTTCCTAGATGGTACTGGATTGTACAATCATAATCACTGAGCAGTTCTACCCATCTCCTCTATTTGAGATTCAGCTCTTTTTACTTGAAGATGTATTGGAGACTCTTATGGTCTGTGAAGATCACACATTTAGCCCTATAAAGATAATGCCTCCACATCTTTAGGGCAAACACAATATGGCCACCATCTCTAAGTCATGAGTGGGATAATTATTTTTATTCTTCTTTAACTCCCTCAAAGCATAAGCTATTACCCTGTCATTCTACATAAGAACACATCCCAAACCCACTTTAGAGGCATCACAATAAAACATGAAATCTTTAATGACCATAGGCAAAGCCAACACTAGTGTTGAAGTTAGACACTCCTTAAGCTGCTGAAAACTCTCTTACTCTATTCAAACTTCTTATTCTTCTGAGTTAACCTAGTTATTGGAGCAACTATCTTAGAGAAATCAGGTACAAATCTCCTATAATATCTAACCAAACCTAGGAAACTCTTGATCTCAGTCACTGTAGTTGGCCTGGGCCAATCTACCACTACTTCCATCTTCTTAAGATCCACTTCTATTCCATTCTTTGACATTACTTGTCCTAAGAAGGATATACTCTTTAGCCAACTGATGCTCCCTCATTGTCTAAAGAACTATTTTTAGATGTTGTGCATGCTCTTTAGGACTTATAGAGTACACTAGTATGTTATTAATAAAGACGATCACAAAGTGATCCAAATAAGTTTTGAACACCCTGTTCATGAGATCCATGAATGCAACTAAGGCATTTGTTAACCCAAACAGCATCACAATAAACTCATAATACCCATATCTAGTCTAAAAAGCAATCTTTGGAATGTCTATTTCCCTAATCCTCAACTGGTGATATCCAAACCTCAAATCTATCTTCAAAAAATAACTAGTTATGGCTAAGTGATCAAACAAGTCATCAATAAGAGGCAAAAGGTACTTGTTTTTTGTAGTGACTTTATTCAATTGCCTATAGTCAATGTACAACCTCAAGGATCCATCCTTCTTCTTTATAAATAGTATTAGAGCACCCTAAGGAAAGGTACTTGGTTGGATGAATCCCTTATCTACTAGTTTTATAGCTGTTCCTTTAACTCTTTCAACTCTGTGGGAGCCATCCTGTAAGGAGGAATAGATATGGGTCTAGTACCAGGCATTAGATCAATTTCAAAATCTATCTCCCTCTTAGGTGGCAACCTAGGTAGTTCCTTTGGAAACACATCTAGAAAACCCTTTGCCCTAAAGATGTGGAGGCTACAGGAATTAATCCTGGTCCACTTTTATTCTCCATAAACTCTCTAACACGGGCTAGAAACTGTTTACATCCTTTTTGTAGCATCTTTTTGGCTTGAATCATGGTGATCATCCCCTTCATAGAAGATGTCTAATCTCCCTGAAAAACTACCTTTGACCTATTCTATCCTCTGAACCTTACTACCTTATTCCTATAGCCTAAGGTAGCATAATTGGCTGAGAGCCAATCCATCTCTAGAATGACATCAAAATCTATTAATTTTAGGACTACTAGGTCAGTTGAAAAGCATTTATACTCCACTATCATTGGACAAGCATAACAAATCATCTTCTTCATTGAGGGATCACACTTGGGCCCACTAACAAGCAATAGACATTGCTTACCCAAGACTATTATTCCTAGCCTTAAGACTACTTTGGGTTTAATAAAAGAATGTGATGCACCAGAATTAATCAAGGCATGCACATTGAAACTTCCAATGCAAAGTTACTTGACACCATAGTGCATGAGGTATTGGCTTCCTACTGTGTCATGGTAAAGATCCAGCCGGTGATATTAAACCCCTCCTTTGTGAGCCTGCCATAGAGGAAGAAGACCCTCGTTCTCTGCTTTGTCCCCTTCCTGAAGAGGAAGCAACAAGAGTTTGTCTCGTTGCTGATTAAGGCACACTACCTGACGAGGTCTATTGCTGTGAAACCACTCTTTCCATACTGGGATACTACCTAGACATGTGCCCCTCCTATCCACACCTATAACATTGGGAGGTTCCAAACCTATAAGGTCCTTAATAAGATTCCCCACATCTAATACAACCAGAGGTATTCGATCCGAAGTAAGATCCACTTCCCACCCCAAGGCCTGACTTGATTCTGCACCAGGACTTATTCTTCTTTTGCTTCTTACCAAACTTTCCTCCCTTATCCTTCTTAGTTCAGAATGAAGATATAATATTGGTCAAATGACTAAACCTCCTTGCATCTGTAGCCTTAGGAATTGTGGACTGTTTAGCCTTTATACTTTTTATCTCCATACTACCTTCAATGATAACCCTCGCTTCCATCTTTCTTGTAACATCTACTATCGAATGGAAATTATAGGTTTTTACAGCCAAAATCAATGAGGATTATCTGGAGTGTAGTCTCTAAGTGTACCTTTTCACTTTCTTCTTATCAGTATCATACTCCTACCCCATATACTGTAAAAGATCAACAAACTTATCTATATACTTGTCGACACTCATATCAGTAGTCTATCTTAACTACTCAAACTCTACCACTTTTAGTTCCCTAGAGCTTTTTAGGAAAGCCCAATTGGTAAACTCTGTCACAAACTAAGACCAGGTCATACTATCAACCTTATTAGCAATATAGGCCTTGTACCATTCCTTTGCTTTTTTACATTTCAAGGTAAAGCTGGACATCTGAATGGGTTTACTATCACTAGGATCTAATTCATTGGTTATTATTTTGACTGTCTTAATGTACTTGAAAGGATCATTTCCTTCCTTGTACTTGGGTGCATCCAGTTTAAGTGGTCCATCATCTTTGCTCTACCTCTACTACTTGTCCCAATTTCTTGTGTAGGAATTGTAGGGGCTAAAGGAGGTGGTGGTGGTCCTTGCTCTCTTATAACTCTCTCTATGGGATATTGAGTTCCCATGGTGGTTGAAAAACTTTAGGCACACTATTATGGAGGCTACATGGGATATGGGTTGAATAGTGGGAAGTAAGTTGGGTAGGGCATGAAAGGAGGATATTGGGGATAGCTCGTAAACCCAAGGTTTCCAAAACATCACTACAAAAGATATTGATACCCAAAACCATACTCTAGTCTTGGCTGCAAAGAAGATACAAACTCTAACTCATTTACTCCTTTTATAAAACTATCTTCTCCCACTCTCCCCATGCCTGCAAACTCAGGATTCTCTTGCTGTTGGGAGAAGCCATGAGAACTCCTTTGTTCATCTATAAAAATTCTGGGTGCATTTGTAGTCTCCCTACTGACTTCAAAGGACCTTCTAGAACTAGTTGAAGATTCTCCCTTCCACTTTTGCTTGCTCTCTCCCTGACAACAGGGTTAGTGGGTAGTGTTCCAATAAAACATTTGTATTCTCAGGTGGAGTGCTAGTCAACCTAGCAGACCATCTTGAACCTCACATTTCTGAAAGCAAACAAGAAGTGTTGAGCACATAAAAAGTTCATGTGGAGTCACTTGAATACATAACATATCATTAAACATAGCATACTTATAATGTACAACATGTAATCATACAGGGACTTAACCTTAATGGACATGTATTTTCCTAACTATGTTGGCTAACATACTTTCTTTCACCTCTATTTTATATTTTTATTGGCATCTAGGTCTGCTCATCTAACCTACAACTCTGATATCAACTTTGTAATGACCCAAGCCAAGAGGCCATTACTAGCACTAGGGATTAGGTCATCTTAAAGCTGCTAGAACCCGTAGCAAGCCTAAAGACTTATTAGACATGAACATATTCCTAAATCTCACAATCCAAGCATATTCCAAACCATTACACTTTAGTTTTCTCATTCATACTTAAACATAAAATATTTTCTCATTCATACTTAAACATAAAATTGGCTCAAAATTTGAACCTCTACATACATAGAATCACTAAAGTGTAATTAGTTCATACATACATAATTACATCACTTATACTTAAAATAAAACATTAATCCAATCTTGAATACCAGCACAATAACTATCCATTTACATATTACATGTCCTCTAATTAAACAACATACATATAATCTCTTTATAGCCACTCCTGCTGCTTAAGCTCCAATGGACTCTTCTATTCCTACACTCTTGCAACTAGGGTTAGGGGAAAGGGATGAGCTTACACAAGCTCAGTGAGTAAACTAACCAACATTAATTTTATCATTCATTTCATACTTATGCAATGCATCATCCAAATGGGTTTTCACATCATAAACATTTCGTGTAGGATGGAAATGTCACCAGTGACTCCCCAAATCCAATGTGCTCGGCTTATATAAAGACTCTTCAGGACTTTCGCCTAATATATCCAATGTGCCTGGCTCATATAGAGGCTCTTTAGGACTTTCACTTAAAACATGACATGTGTCATGCACCAAGGGTATCGTAAAATCTACCCTTGGATTTTATGGATTTATAATATACATAATATAACATAACATAGTCATAAACATGGGAAAGTCAGTGGGTCATCCATAATCCATCATGCACCAACAATAATTACACAATTATGCAACATATTCATATTCTAGATGTATACACCCTAAATAATTATGACATGATACATGAGGATGATCATAAATTAAATTTAAATAATTTCCATTTTCTTAAGTTTATAATTACTCACATGTTATAGCCTATCAACCTCCTATCTCAAATGGTAGCTATCTTCGGATTTTAACCTTTCGAGTCCCTCAAGCTCGATCCTATAAAATCAAATCCTGGAGAGTTATACAAGGTTTTAAAACTCTATGAACATAATAAATATCTTATTATAGACTCTTAGGAACCATGAAACCGTGTTTTTGAACTTCAAAAAATAAGGGAGACAAAGTCCAGCAGAACCTATTTCGACTGTCAAAGTCCTGGACTTCGGCTATCAAAATCCTAGACTTTAGCTACCGAAGTCTCAGGCTTTGAAGGGCCTTTTAGTCCAATGCTGACTGTGGCTATCAAAGTCTTGGACTTTGGCTACTGAACTTAGAAATTTTTCAGATTTTCTGAGAAATCGCATGCTTCGATTACTGAAACTATGATTTTTGACAGTCGAACCTAGGAATTTGCAAAATCTCTAAGTCAAAAACCTACAGATTCAAACTCCCCAAAAGCCATAAACTCATTCCAAAGTTCCAAAATATAAACCAGACACATATTCATAACTTTAGGGCCTAAAACAACTTGAAATCATATTTAATTCCCACAAACATTAATCAAAAACTCAAATCTTAGGTTTTCCCAAACCCTACATAACATATATAAGGATTCCTTCAAAGCCATTAGAGGGAACTAGCCATTTATGGCCCATAACACTTAAACATAGCTAAACTAACAATAAAAACATGCAATTTCAACATGAATCACAAAACCCTAATTTTAACATGCATAAATTTCCCAAATCTCATCTTAAAAACAACTTTATAGGAAATTAAAGTTGTAAAAGCCAAATTTCTCATCAACATGCTTGGATCCACCTATTAGATGAAGAAGAAAAGAATGTCCCCTCTGTACTTGGAGCTTGGAGGTGAGAGAAATAAAGATCTAAAGTTTGAATATACTATCCCAAACCTTTAAATGGAAGAATCCACATTCCAACTTTAAAAAAAGTCAAGGAAATCTCCTCAAAACCCTCATTGCATGCTCCAGCAATTGAGAAAGAGGGAAAAAGAGAAAAAAACTGTGTTTTGGTAGAAACATGAAATTTAATCCCTTTTATACCCTCAATATCGAGAGACTTTCGGTTGCTTAAAGTCTAGCTTTTGGCTGCTGGAGTCCATTCTGTCCAAAAAGAGTATTGAATAGGAAAAGGGACTTCGGCTGCCAAAAGTCAAACCCTCAGCTGCTGAAGTTCCTTCTGCCCAAAACATGCACTTAAAAAACTTTTAGGAAAGAAAACCTTTAAAACATTTTCACTTTTAAATACATTTTAAACACCTCAAACACACATATACATAAACATATACACCTTTTACCACCCTTTCCTTCATTCGCGAAATCTTCAAATTTGTAAGAATATTCCGTCTGCGATAGAAATTCCGATGTTGGGAAATGGTGGGTGTTACATTAGCAATAAGAATTGCACAAATGTTGCATGACCTCATTATCTTGGACACTTACAGAAGTTAGCCAAACTTTGGGCTAATTTAGCACTAATGTTGTTAGTAGTATGTCCTAGAGCATATATCTTGTACATATTTTATTAATAAAAGGTAATTTTACTTTTCTATTTACATAATTCATTTATGTGTAATTGAAAAGGTCCATTGATATTTTGTTAGAAATTCTATTCTTAAGTTATTAAGAATATGAGTGACAGTATTTTTAGAATAAAGTATCATAAATTGGTTCACAATCGAGGATACTTCACAAAGAACATGACTTGTCCAGAAAGATTGTAATCATGTCTGTTCCCAAGGTATTTATATGAGATATAAATAAGATGAAGTGGTGAGTCTCATGTCACATAATAAACATGATAGGCACTTATACATGATAAGTAGGCCAAACCAGTGACGCTTATGACAAGCACATAGAGTTTACTCTTATCAATGCATTGTCATATATTATATCGGTGCATATAATCTTTAGACCTGAGACAACACAGTTATCTTGTATATAGGTGGTTTGAGTTTGATACTGCTTTCATACTTGTACTATGTATGGGTATATGGGCATGTGTTGGCTCCTACTAATTATATATGGAGATAGGTGTTAATCAAGATGGAAGCCATTACCCTAAGTAAATAAGGATGAGATCCTATGTTCATTTAATTATTCTTGATGATTTAAGTTCCTGGTCAGGACAGATAGATTTAGTCAGAAAAAGAGTTTATGTCAAGAAAATCTAATTAATAAAGAATTAGAATTAAAAGAGAACAAAATGTTCATAGCAAATGGAGTTTGACATTAATCATGACTCCAGCCGGAATTGGGATTTTGTAACGGAGAGATTATAGTGCATAGTAATATATGATTAAAGGTTCATTTAAGGTATTCCTTATTACTAATTGGGTGGCCATGGCATGCTATACTAGGTGCAACCGTGGTCTATGATGTGCCTAAAATGATTTAGAGAAATCATTTAAGGTAAAAAATAGTTCTAATGATATTATGGGATAATATCATTTATCATTTCCAATAAGTAATGAGCCTAATAAGTCACACAACTACACAAGTTAATCACCAAGTAAAATATGATTTAATTGATTAATTAAAGAGTTCAATTAATTAATTAAATAAGTTTTGGTTTGCAATAAGATTGTAAAGTCCCTAACTTGACTTGAAACTAAATCTAGATTATTGGATGTATAATATAAATTAAATTTATATTTAAATTGTTTAAATATGAATTTAATTATAAGAAATTAATTAATAGAGATTAATTAATTTATTTATTTATTTTTTATATAAATTAATTTGAAGAGGAGAAATTATTAATTTTGAGTTGAGAACTCAAATTAAAATTTTAAAAAGTATGATTAAATCATATGGTGACATGTGGCAACATGAGATGTTGACACATGGCACCATATGATCTTGCCACTTGTCTTCCTATGATGGAAGACCACTTTTCATGATTTAAATGGAGCTTGACACTTGGCTCCATAGGATTAAGTCAACCAAAAAGTAAGATGTGATCTTATGGTGACATGTGGCAAGGGTAAGTAAAGTTTGACTTTACCATAAAAGGGAAAAAGGAAGAAAGAGAAAACAAATTTTCTCTTCTTCTTCTCAAGGCGAATGGCAACATCTCTCTCACCTTTCCCCTCACTTGTTCATTTTACTTCAAGAAGAAATCCTTATTCTTCCTTGAATTAAAATTGCTAGAAAAAGTTTCTAGTGTTCAAAACACCCTTTAACCTTCACTAAATCACTAAACCCCATTTTCTAGTGTTTGAATTGGCTTGGAAGTTAACTTGGGGCTGCCATGCTTGATCCTTGGTGTGCTTATGGTGGACAAGCTAGAGGGACAACAATTAGGGTCCTAGAGGCATCAAAAGCAAGTGGGATTCATCAATTGTGCATCAAGAGGTTGGTAACCAAAAACCCTTCTTTTAGTTATGGTTTAATTGAATTAAATGTTAATTCACAATCTTAAATGGCAAATGAAAGTTTAAAGCATGCTATAATGTGATTTAATATGCAATTGAGCATTGAAAATATGATTAGGACCATAACAAACTTGTATGATGCATGAAACCCTAGAATGGTTTTTGAAATGTCAATGCTTTAAATGCCTCAAATCCATGCTTCCACTCTTACAAAAGCTGAAGTCAATAAGAATGCTATCTTTGAGGTTATTAGAAGCATTTGTGTTTTTTCTACTTGCAATTTTTAATGCCAGCACTATCATCACTAAATTTCTATCTCTCTTCCATTATAATTTAGGTTCATGTTAATTGGGAACTTTATAGTGGTTATTATGATTACTTCAAGTAGTAATTGCGAAAATGAGATTTTTTAATATTATTTATATTAGCATATGTGATCAAAGAGGATTTTTCTGGTCAATAAAGATGTAGTTGCTGCATTGATTTGGAGTTGCATGGATTTGGGACCTTTTCTTTATAAAAATTGAAAAGAATTCCTAAACCCACATAATAGAAAATCAACTTGCCAAACAAAGAATAAGAGTTTGTTGCACCATAAAGGTATAGGTCTATGGGGATTGCTTTAAGCACAATTCATTAGCTATTTCCATTTAAAAAAAATAATCATAAGTATAGTAACTATTTTTATTGGTATTATTAGAATTTGCAATTGTATGCCAATGACTATATGCATTTGACGTTACAATCATGTTGTTGATCTTTGCCTTGTAGATTATTATATGCTGAACATTTTTCCTAGTTTGCAATTCTGTGCATTTTTCATAAGAAATTTTCAAATGGCAATTTTTTATATTCGCATCCATCTATATTTGCATTCTATTATAATAAGCTAATTAATTAGTCTATTCTTCATTGTCATTATCATCATTATTGTCTATTGTGTTTGGATCTAAGTTTATTCTCTCTATTTTTAATTGTAGTTGTTAGCTAGCCTAGCATGTTGGCATTGTAAATCTTCTAAGGATAAAACTTATGCAAATGAATTTATGTGACTAGAAAGTATAGAATATAAGAGCAGTATGTTTAATCAAAAGATCACTCCAATCATATAATGAATATGCCCTGTCACACCTTACCCCTCTATAAGGCATAACATGATCCCATAGAATACCTAATGAATGACCGAGTTTTACCTACCGATAACTCATTAAGTACCCTATAAGGAATTTTAAAATAATTTTTTTACTTTCAAAAGTTGTGAGCATTTTCTACTAGGTATTAAAACATTTAATTAGAGTTTAAAAACTAGTTAAAATTTTTGTTCCATTTTATTTTTCCATAAATTTTATAAAAATTTTGGTAGAGTACCGTTTGTATTTTGAGAAAACAGTTCTTCAAATACCTGTAAAAAGCACTTCCAAAGATTTTTCTCAACAACTTCATCAATTCAACATCCATCCCAACCAATTTCAACATCATTTCTCAATTTCCAAAATTCAACATCATCAAATAATATAATTCAATTTTATACAAATTAAAACAAAATATTTCCATGCATATTTCAATAAAGATAAAACAATTTAGATACATCATTCTAAATATTTACATTAGGAAAAATCCAAATCAAAATTTATTACAAGCTTTATACAACTGCTCATGACCATTTCCTACTTTTACATACATTACATATATCAAAATAATTCTTACAATTAGGGTATAAAATATACCCCATAAACTTCAGAGTAGGTAGCTCCTCAATCCTCAACAGCTCACTCTGCTGCTCCTCTAGTCTCTATATCTGCTGATAATGATCATCATGAGTACTAGGACTCAGTGGTGCACAACATACTAAAATAACCTTTATGAAAAATTTAAATCATACTTATTCAAAAATTAAACTAAACATGAAATATAAATTCAAAACATGATTTATAAGATTTTAATCCAAACAATTTCATTTCAAAAGTCTCAAAATAAATTTCATAAAAACACAATTATATCATGTCATTCGAAACAAATATCATCTCAGTAGCCAGAGGCTAAGGAGAAGTCACATCACAAGGCTAGCTAGCTCAAATATATGGGAACCCATTCTTTTTCTTCTTCTACTGGCACACACCTCAACACTTCAGCCAGAAAAGGAATCAAAATTCAAAACTGATTTCCCCCACTAGTCATGCTAGTGAGGTATTCAAATATATGGTCATGACACTGTGATTTCAAAACTATCTTAACAATTTACTAAACATTTATTGCCATTTCAAACACAAATAACTAATTTTTCAACAATTTAAATCAAAAGCATAATAAACATTTCAATTCAATTGTGTCACAATTTTATATCTCAATTCATTCAAAACAATATGTAGAAGAAAATTTACAAGAATTCTATGTTGTGCACAAACCTTATACGAGTCACCTTTTGGCCTTGACTCGATCCCTCGGGTTCTCTCCCGGTATTCTTTTCTACTGAAACACACAATTTCATAGTGTTTCAGTATCATAACTTATCATAAATCCAAAAATAATTTCAAATTTACTTTTACCTAGCTTCAATACGCTAAACTTGGTGTTCTTTAAAATTTGTGTTTCGGGGTTACTATTCACTACATTATTCAAGTTAATTTGTTAACTTTCTAATGCTTAATAGGTATGGGAATTCCAATTTCACCCACATACCACATTTTGGTTACTAAATTTGTTAGTTTTGGTTGTTTACTCAAATTTGCAAATTTTCAATTTTGGTGTCCTATGTTGCACTGTTCCATTGGTTATGTTGCTGTTAGAATTTGGCTAAGTTTTCTTCATAGAAATTGCTCCTTATTATCTTAAATTTATTCTCCTTTTTGAATCACTCCAATTAGAGTTTTGTAGCTCAATTTATAGCCATTTGAATCATGGCTGCTAGATTGGTGTAAACCAGATTTTCTGGGCAAATTCTGGGTTCTGGCAGTTTCAAGTCACCAAATTTAGGTGACTAAATGACTTGGTTAAGGGCATAATTTGGGTTTGTGTTCTTCATAAAAGTTTTAGATCTATATCTCAGCTTTCTACTGGCAAACTTTCAGATCATTTAGACTTGCCTAGCTCAAGTTATGGCCAAATAAACAAATACTATTCATTTGGTCATTTTTGTACAGGGCAGCATACCTAATTCCTGATTTGGTCAATTTGTTCACTAGGTTTTAGTCACTTTTTGGGTATGTTTCTTGAATGAAAAATGTGCCATTTTGTGTTTAGTTTCATTCTCAATTAGCCTTACACCAATTGGGTTTATAAATTTTCAGTTTTGATTCCTGAAAGGGACCTTGGTCATGCTGTTAGAAATCTGACCACATCCAATCCGAATCTCTACTCATTTCCAACACTTCCAACATACCACAATTGGTCACAAATGATTATTTTTCAACTCAAACTAGGTCAAACACAACATTTGACCAATTCTCCAATTTTTGGCTTCCAAAACCTTAGTTCCAAATCCTAATTCACATTTTTATTACATTTAACTAATTCAAAGCATACCAACATCACCTCGCCACTCATACAAGCTTACTAAAATATTTAATTTAATCAAATTCATACATTCTCATCTCAAACCCTAGCTGGCTGAAATCCATGCCTAGTCCTCCACACTTGTTTTCATTTCATTTTAAGCATATTTTTAAGTTCATTAAGCTATAAATACAATAATTAAACTAAAAGTTTGAAGTTTAAATTACTAACCTTATGCAAAATTTTCAATCACTAAGTTTCTTCTCTTTTTCTTCTTTCTTGCTTCTTCAATCTCCTATTCTAGTTGCCAAAACAAGTTTTAACCATGGTAGAACAATTTTCTATGGTGAGGTTTTTGGTTCTTCATGCTCAAAAAATGAGCTTCAATGGTGTTTAGTGAGGGAGAGGTGAGAGAGAGAAGGAACACGGCAATGGAGAAGATGACTCCTTTTTTATTTTTTTTTCTTTCTTTATGAATTTTAACCTTATGGAAGACCACAATTAATTCAAATTTAATTTTTTTAGTATAAGGTTTATTGCATCATGCATGATGTCATGCAGTATGTCATCACTTTTCACTTTTCCTTTTTCTTTCTTTTTTTTTCTATTTATTTTTTTTTCTATTAGTTCTTTAATTTAATTCCCGATTCTGAAATTTTATTTTCTCGGATTTTATTTGACAGTTAAGTCAAGAGTCAGCTCTAGAGGTCAATTGACAAAATTGCCTCTCGTTGGTTCGATCCGGTTTGCAAATAATTCAATATTTCTTCTGGATTCCTGACCTAATTATTTGACTGGCTTAACATTTCTTTTTTGTGGTTTTCTCTTTTCTACTATGTTTGCAATAGTCCTAAGGACCACGGCGTTACATTTTACGGTTCGAAATTTGAGTTTAAATTGACTTTGCAATCCTTCCCGAGAAGGTCACCTATCACTGTGACTCTCGGCTCATTTAACCTCTTATGTTCTGTTTTTCTTATCTATACTTAACTAATTGACAATTACTAATTATTTGTGTTCAGAGCTTATCTAGTTATCTTAAGTATGGTTCTAATCCCCTAAATTATCCGGCCCAACACCGGTCACCGGAATAGTGAAATATACCAGGCTATACAAATAGAGGTGTTACATGCCCTATTACTGTGGATTTCTCATTACCTTAATTTTCTATTTTGCTTTAGGGTTAGAAGCAATGGTATCTGTTTGGGCAAAAACTGGAAGGATCCCTTTATCAAACAACAACAACTAAGCCTTAATCCCAAATCACTAGGAGTCAACTATATGGATCTTTTCACCATGAGGTTTTTTTTTTTTTGTATATGTTTATCTAATATTTACTGAGGCCTTTTGGTCATCTTATTCTTCTTCTTCTTCTTTCTAATTAATTGATTTAATTATCTAATTTTTCTTTTTGGAGATTTTGCATTAATTCAATGATATTGTTTGCTACTATAGCATTAAGCACCTAACTAAGCTATCATTATAATACATTATTCATTGGCAATTTGTCACATTACAATGAAAAATTGGAAATGGATTCCCAATTGAACTCTGCACAACTGAAAAATTGCGCATGATTTTTTAACAAGGATTTATTGTTAGCTCGGCCATGGGCTCATGAGCATGAACCTATTAATTATCTTTTAGATGTTAGCAAGGTATGTAAAACACGTGTTTGTTTTGAAATTGTTTTCTAGTGTTCATCAATAGTCTCTTATTGTATTTATACCTTCTTACTTAATATTTGTTGAATCACAGTTAAGATGCCTTGACCATTAGCGTAAACTGCTTCCCATGGCTACATAGTAGTTTTGTGGAGGAAAATAATACAATAAAGTGTGGAATGTATTCACACAATTACTATCTTTTGTTAAAGTATTTTCAACAGTGGCACCATTATCTGGATTAGAATCATAATCACGAAAATTCAAAGTAAGAAATATTGACAGGAAAAAAACATACTTAGAAAACCTTATTAATCCATTTTTTTAAGCCCATGTTGTGAAATATTAGTTCTTGAGCTTATTGTTTCCAACTTTACAAGTAATTGTAAGAATTCTTAGGTGGGTACTAAATTTATCCATTGCAGCTTGTTACTTATGAATTATGATTGAGAATTAGATAGTTTTTCTAACATCTTGAAATTCTTTTATCTCATTTGATCAAAGGAAAAAAAGTAGGTTTTATTCCTTGGCTTTTGAAAATGACTAATCCTTATACTTGGAAATAATGTGAGACATTGGGATCAAGTAAACTAGTGTGCATTGGTGCGCATCTTATTGGTTCAAATTATTTACTTTTGTAATTTAGGTGCATTTGAAAGAGATTGTAATAACCCCATCAATTGAATGCTTTCACTCCTTTGTGGTGGCATTTACACTTTGAGCAGTTTCATTCTTGCTTAAGTATTTTCTTATCTTACTACATGCTTAGGTAGTTTTCTCATTCTCTCATTTTTCTCCATCTTCTCTTTAATTAACAATTTTAGATGCTTTCAAGAAATTATGATGCATGTTGTTATGCAATTCTGATGTAATGCATGTGCTTGCTCATGTATATGATGATTATGCTAAAATTCCATTAGGGATTTTGAATGCAAAAATTCTTTCCTTTCAGGGGCCAATTTGTAATTTTACATCTCAAGAACAAACATCATCTTAAAATCTAAAAATGTGAAATTTGAAATAAAAAATTATGGACTTCACTAAAAATGCTAAAAAAAAAAAATTCTAGGGATCATTTTCTAATTTAGCTTTATTAGGGATGTAACACCCCTCACCGGTCTACAGTGTAGCCGAGCAAGGCGTGCTACACGGCGTGCCGGAGCACCTGATCTTATCTGATTTCATTACAGTTCTTGATTTATTTATTCAAAAACTTTATTTAAGGTTTAGGCTATTTTTTTACTTTTATCAAAATCTAATTAATTTGGAAATTTCAAAAATTTTAACGATAATCCGACAACGTGCTGGCTGTAATTTGGACTAGCAGTTCTTCTGAACCTGCCAAAAACAATTTCAATATATACTCAATTTCTCAAACTTAATAGTCTAAAAAATTTTCAAACATAATGTATCTCAATACAGTATCCAGATTTCTCAGAAATCTCATCAGATTTTCAACATCTCAATATTCACAAGTATAATCTCATTATAACTCAAATTCAATTCACATATTAAAAAAAAACCTACTTTGAGTAGCTTCCATAATTCATAGGTTAATTACATGAGTTTATTTCGTACAAGATATACAAATAATTTACAATGTGCTAGGAATGAACAATACACATAACATGTATAAAATGAGCCCTATCTACATGCATTCGAGGAGGTGACAATCTTGAACTCTTACGACACTTTTGCAGTGCGGACTCCAAAAATCTCGATCGACAGTCTCTGGTTTTACCTTGATACTGCGAGGAAGCAATTCCATCGCGCTAAGCATTTATGCTTAGTGGTGCAATAATATAACAAGAAATAATATATACAAGTAAAGAAAGAAATAAATCATAATTCAGATACTCAGGAATCAATTTAATTTGGTATGGTATTTCTAGCATCAACGATCTCATATACTAGTTTGTTCCTCTTTGGAAGTGCTTAGTTTATAACTTTTCAGTAATACTACCCAGTATACAAATTATTCTAACTGTATTGTTTTTCAAGTCTCTACGGTTCTGCAATTTATATTTTTGTTATGTTTCTTTTGCTAATCTCTTTTACTCATTCATTCAATACTTAAATTAATTATACTGAAATTTCATTATACTTAACTTAACTTAATTGCTTGAATTGAATAATATTTTAATTGACTGCCCGTGTAGCCTATACACTGACCAAACTGGATAAACGGATATACTAGCACTGGGTATCTAGTACCTCGGGCCGTCACAACATCGGTCACAAAGTGTCTCCCGGTGTGCAAATAGTATGGCTAAAAAGCCATATAATCAATCAGGCATTAAGCCGAGTATAATAACACAATCTATATAGCCATAGGCTATTAAGATCATAGAATGGCATAATAAGCCATAAAACACAGTATGACGTAAAGTCATTTACAGAACAGCTGTCAAAATCCTATTGGCATGCCAACCTATCCAAACTAGTCAACTAGGCAAATTAGGGCACATTACAATATTACATATTTAATTCTTTATTCATAGGGTTTATACATCTTTATGCTTTTCACTGGTCAATAAAATTATTGACCTTTTTATGCATCATGGATAGGTTGATTCTAGCTTCAACATGTCACAATTTACAATTCAATATGTTGTCAATATAATGCAATTTACCCTTTTCACAAGTTGGCACTTATTGGCAAATCACTTCAAGCATCATTTTATGTAATTACCAATTTTCAATTTTAGTGAGCTAGATTGATCTAGCATAAAGTCCTATTTCCCTTGGTTTTTAGCTTCTGGTCAAAGAAGCAAAATTGTAACTCTATGTCTTATTGCACGTGGGGCAAAATTTTAGGTCATTCCGAGTTGTATAGACCAATATATGGTCAATTTACTAAAGGTGCAAGCTGGACAGATTGCACCTTTAGTGCAAAATTTGGTCAATTTCTCAATTTTTATGTGCTAGATTTGTCTAGCTTAAAGTCCTATTTCTCTTGGTACTATTCCCTTCAGTTCATTTCGTTAGTCAACCTATAATGTTGACCTTTGATACACTCTACGTGATTCAATTCTAATGTCACCAATATGTCACATTTTATAGCCTTTTAGTGTTGGTATATGTTACCAATTTCATTTCCAAGTGTATTGTATTTTATTGCAATTTATCGGATTTCGGTGTACTATTTTGACCTCGCCGGATGACCTAGTTTCCTCAGTTTTCGGGTTTTGGTCCAAACTACAAACTTGTAGGTCTATGTCTTATGGAATGCGGGGCAAAATTTCAGGTCATTCTGAGTTATGTAGACCAAGTTATGGTCATTTTACTATTGCTGGTCAAAATGTATCAAAATTGGTCACTTTAGGTCATTTTAGGTCATTTTAGGTTCGGCCAGTTTTTGCACCCGAACTTGTGCAAGCTTTTTGACTTACTTATGGTCATTTCTGGGCTTGGGTGTCTTCATAAGACTTGTAGATATAGGTCTTAACTATTCATGGTCAAAATTTCAGGTCAATTGGACCTGTTTTGAGTGAGTTATGGCCTAAACACTAACTGCTGCCCAAATGGTCAGTTTTCAAGCCTTAAATGCACTAATCCGGATTTGGTCACTTTTTAAGGTCAGTTTCTAGGCAGAATTTTGGTAACATTTCTACATGAAAGTTGGCCTATTTGGTGTCTAGTTTCACCCCATATTGGCCTCATACCAATTGGGTTCATGGTTTGACACTTATGGCCTCATTTAGGTGCTGCCTTCAATACACAACCTACCCAAGCACATACACTCCCAATATAATGTTCCTTCTCCTCCTCATTACTACAATATTCAATCAACAACACTTCCATACATATTTTGTACACAATCCCAGCAACAATTCTGGGCAGAATGTTCAAGTGCTCAATGCACACAATTCATCATTAAGTTCAACATTCACTTCCACCAAAATTCAACATACTTCAATGTCAATATTACACATACACTTCAACATATTCATACTTCAATATCACTTACACTTGTTGCCCACAATTTAACATTAGTATATATCATTAATAACCACAAGTTCACACACAAATTCAGGCTATTAGGGGCTGCCAAACATGGCAGTTTGCTCAAGGCATCAAAGTTCCATTTCACACCCTTAATTCAAACACTACATGCATATACTTAGATACAAACTTGCTACAACTTTCATTTGAATTAATCAACCTTCATTTCCATTCATTAGAAGTAAAAATAACTCAAGCTCGACAAAGGTTCATGGCTGCCCAAAAAATGAAGCAACAACACAAATCTCCAATAATTGTTTCAAACCATAATTTAAATTTCTCAATTTCAATCAATTCAAGTCCTATCACTTCCCATACATATATCCATATCAAACATCATCTTTAAACTCATCTACATCATTTAAACACATCAAAATTCCATGAATTTCTTGGCTGTCGAAATGAAGGGTTCACAAAATATACATTAATTTATTCAATTTCTTCACAAATCAACTTACCCAAAGCTCAAAACAAGATCTAATGAAAGAAAATGGGGAGATTAAGCACTAACCTTTATTTAGAGCTTGCTAAACCTTGAAATTTCTTCTTTTTCTTGCTGCCCAAAGCTTTCCCATGGTGTGGAGACAAAGTTTGATGAAGGGAACCTTGAGTTTTAAGTTGAAAATGGGGGAGGATTGAAGCTTGCATGATGAGTTCTCATGGAGGAAAAATGGAGACCCATATTCGGCCATGGAAGTGGAATTGAAGAAAATGAATGGTTTTCCTCATAAAATCTGTCCACTTAGTGCTTTTACACATCCATAATGCTCCACTAATTAAGATTTATGAATATAATATATGCCACTCACTTTAGGTTAATATTAGTATAATTAAACTTATAGTTATTTCAATTATGTCCCCATAATTTCTTTTAATTACATTATGTATAAAACTTCTTATTTTCATGACATTTTCAAAATTTAATACTACTTATTTTTCATGGACATTTAGGTCAAAAGTCAACTCTAGGTGTCAATTGACCAAAATGCCCCACTTCGTGTTATATTCTCGATTTTTCGGTAACACCGATTTTTTTCTGTTTCTCGATTTTTCGTTTTTCTTTGTACTAATTTATTATTTTTTCTTTAATAATTCTAGTGTCAATTATATTTCAATAGACCTTTACTTTCATCCCAGAATTACATTCGAGGGTTCCATGATCTGGGGTGCAACGGCCTTCCAGTCAAGGTCACCCATCATGGTGTCGGCTCGTTTAACTTAGTTTCATTTTCTCTCTTTCATTTTTCTTTGAGTTTTCTTATATTTTCTTTTTATTTATTTCATCATTATATGTCTGTTCACTCTCACCGAAGAGTAATTCGGACATATCCCGACTTGCTGGATCATTATTTGACTCTTGGAGCAAGAGAACGTCTGAGAACACGTATAGGGAGGATGTTACAAGGGATGAAAATACAATTCTATTCCTAACATGATACATGATATGTCATGGCTTATCTAATGCATATATACTATTCCTTCGAATAATCCGTATCTTGATTTGGCAATTCAACTTATCCTTTTTGAGATGCCAGTACACGTCTATTTTTTAATGCTCCACATGGCTCCCATTTTCTCATTATCGTCTTTAGTTTCTCAACTATTATTGCTCCCAACTTAATAGTCACTCAATTCCATTACCCTCATGACCCAACTCCATACATTGTGCCTGATATCATTATCCCCAATGACTCAATTCCATGCAATATGACTGATTTCATTGCCTCCCAACCAAATATCTAGATTCGAAACATTGTTTCCCAATCTTATTCTTTTTTTTTTCCTCCAACTTTTACCTAAACTATCCTTTTGGGTTTTTGATTTAGCGAGCTTCTCTTTTTTCTTTTTTTTTCCTCCTTTTTTTCTTTTTTTTTTATTCTTTTTCCTTTTCCTTTTTCTTCAACATCTATTTTGGCATATTCACTTTCTTTTTCCCTTTTTTAGTCACATGCAAAGTTTCTAATGCATCATCTTACATTAATATTTCATATATTCATAATTAATTTGGGCACACTCTTACTCTTTTTCAGTACAAAGTTAGACTATTAATATAATGTCTAAAAGGAAATAAAGCATTCATAACCCATTGGCTAGCCCTTTTGAGTTTTCAAACCAACTCTCTCTTTCCCTTTTCATTTTCTATTTTTCTTTTCTCTTTTTTCTTCTCTTTCTTTTCATTTTTTTCTTTTTTCTTTTTTTCTCTAACTTTTGCCTTGGCTATCCTTTATGGCTTTTCAACCTATCAAGCCCCCTTTTTTTAGTAGGTCTTTTTTAAGCTAACAGGCAGCATTTTATGTTAATGTCAACATTAGTGATTAAGACACTTAGTTACTCAGTGAGCCAAAAGCTCAAAGTGATTTTCATACTCTTATCTCAAGCTATTTTTTGTTCACATAAGAGTAAACATAGGGTACATTAATACCTCTAGCTACTTGTAACTCAAAACATTAGAGTAGATTCCTACTTTATTGCACATATTTTTCTTTTTCTATTTTTTTTGAAAACTTTATTTACTTAAACCTTGTTTAGGCCTATGTGGGCATCTCTCAACGTATCCCATCCATGTTCTTGGATTTGTTGTCTACCTTCAAAGAAAGTTTTAAATATCACACCCCGCACCGCCAAGCTTTAATGCCTCTCTCTTTTTGATAATTTGAATTTAAATTCTCATTTCTCATATTGAGATACATTGTTATGAAATTATGAATACTCAATTTTCTTTTAGAGTTAGACCAATAGCTAATTTTGTTTCTTTATGATTTTTAAGAGTGTCCCAATTAATTATTATAAACTCACTCATATTAATGCTCAATAAAATCTTAAATGCAAAACACATTATATCAAAATTGAAAAACTTGGTAAATACACCAAATGGTGTTATTCAAATATATGCAAATTTTATTTTAATGATATGGCTTTTGAGATTATCTTAAATTTTGGATCAGGCATCGTTTCATCTTCAATCAAATTCTGAATCTTATGGCAGAAGACATTGACACTTATTTGTGTCATGACTAGGGCAATCATAATATAAATTTGCCTTGAAATTCTTTGGCAGTGGCTTTGGCATTAGAGTATAAGTTAGAGGTTAAAGCAATCATTCATCCTCAATCTTGCAAAAACTAAACCCATAGGTTCACCTAACTTAGAACATTTTCTTAAAGCTTGAACACCAATTCTTTTATTATGATAAACCTTATTATAGTAAGCATTTTCTCCATAATTCTTGCACCCATTGGAGAAACCTGGCTTATTGGCCATCTCATTCATCTTATCTTCCAACTCTACTCCAAAATGATACAAATCTAAAAACTTGAAAATTGAAAGATAATACATGTTCTCATGATAAGTGGGCAATAGATTTTCTATGATCATCCTAATTTGTTCTTTCTCCACTGGTCGTTGAGTCATAAGGGAAACTTTATTCCTCCTTCTCATCAAAAATTCAACAAATAGCTCATTAGGTCTCTATTTAGTAGTCTCTAGGTCTCTCTTATTTACAACCAATGTAGTATTATCTGAATATTGCCTAATGAATGCCCTAACCAAACTATCCCACTCCTTTCTAATTTCTACTTTTAAACCATACCATGAGACAATAGCTTCCTCCAATGATAATGAGAGAAAATTGATAATTTTGAACTTGCTTGGCAATTATATCCATGTTTAGAGTCTCAAATCTTCCATGTCAATCATTCTTCATGCATAAATTGTTTCCTAAGGTCATTCTCAAACCTTTCCATTTTCTCGTTCAAGGTTTGGCATGCCTCACTCACCTTTCTCATTTACTTCCCTTTTCCTATGATGATCCTCTCTAACACAGGATTGCTTATCATTGGATTCTCCTTGTATCTCTAATGGTCTTTTAGCTCTCTTGTCTCCCTTCATTTGTTGCTTTCCAAGTGCCCCAAGAAGTTTTCCCAACATCTCTTCCATTTTTTACAGTTTTTTTTTGCTCTTCGCTTGCCATTTCTTTTCTGGGGATAAGAATATTCTTAGGATGCCTAGAAATGGTTGTAGAACAAGTATTGGTATGTTATGTATACTAGATGTTAATTTAGATAAATTTACCACTATAAATAATTAAAATTAATAATTAGAGATATGTTTTATTACAGTGAGATATTCTAGATGTTGAAGACCTTGTATGAACTAGTTTTGGTTTAACTATATTTTGTAATTCTCAAATTCCTACTTGTATGAGAAAGCTTATGCTATTTTAATATTGTAGGAACTTGTACTTTACTATGTAAAGGATTAGCTCGTAAAAATACAGTTTCATTTCTTATTAAACTATAGACCTAGGATCTAGAGTTGTTGTCATAATCTTTTAATGAACTCTATAGAATAGCTATAAATCTAGAATTATCAGTAAAATCTTTATTATTTAATTTAATAGTTAATGTTAAAGTTCAAGAATATTTTGATCAAATAATGAAACAAAAAAAAAAAGTAGGATAACAATTGCAATATACAGGACCATTAACAAGATTATTAAATTCACTCAAAGCAAGTAAAGAATTTACAAAATTTAAATATTTAGTATCATGTAAACATAAGAAAATAGGAATATCTAAATTAATAGGAAATAAACGTTTAATACCTGAACCATACTTATATGTAAAAACTTATATTTTTCTTATAATTTTCAATAGTAATGGGAGAAAATAAAGTTAATGATTAATAAGCTTGATTTAAAGAAATAAGTTGTCTATTCGTTTAATAAAATAATTTGTAATAATAAAAAAAAATTTATAAATGTAGTTAATATTTTGGTTAGAGATAGATTGATTATGTAATTGATTTTCTATTTAAATAATATTATATTCTTAAATATCAAACTCTCCTTCATTTAAACTTGAAAGAGAGGTAGAAGATGAAAGATCTCTTAAACTAATACTTAAAAAAAGAATCCATAACAATTTACTGGATTTTGCAAAACTGTCTATTGTGAGATGGAGTTTATAGGTAACGAACACTCAAAACTATGTTTCAACAAAAAAAACTACTCTAAACACAATTAAAAATATTATACATTTATTTTAATTTTAATTATTGAATTAATATATTAATATAAATAAAAAAATTATATTTAATCAATATTTTTAAATTTTAATATAATTAAATAACACGTGAACTTTTATCATAATAAATTTATTCACTATAATCTATCTATTACTATTAAGTATAAACAGAGCTTTGTTGTTAAGTGAAAATTTTTATTACAATTTTTTTTGGAAGACCTCGTAGTTTGGCTTTTATTAGTCTTTAATATATTTTTTTTGTTTTTAATTAATAATTTAATTATATTTCATAAAATTTTAGTAGAAAAATTTTTAGTATTTCAACATTTTATTCAATTTAATTTTATATTAATTAATTAATATTTTATAATAATTAAATTAAATACATAAAAAAATATTTTTATCAGTTTATATATATATATATATATATATATATATATATATATATATTTTTTTTTTTTTTTTTTCAAATAAGGAAAAAGGAAAATATAAATTATAGAATGGTAATCCGTAAGCAAGTTCTGCTCCTGCAGAACCACCACTAAAATTTAGATTAGCAGAGTGATAGAGTAAACCTGGAGAGAAGTCGAAGAAGAGCACAACCAAAATGTTGATAACAGTGAGAGAAGCATGTCCTTTCTCCCCCATTTGTTTCAACTTCTCTTCTCTTTCTAGTCTCAATTTCTCCAAACCCTCTCTCAGACTCAAAGCCTCTGTCTGCAGTGCCACCTTCTCTGTCCAAAGCAAACCCAGCGCCACCAAGCCCTGGAACACTGCCTTCAACTCCAAAAGGTACTTCTTTTCCTTTCTTTTTGGGATACCCTTTTCGGTCTTTGTTTTATATTCCCATCTTTCACTTTCATTCATTTATCAAATTGGATTGCTTGTAACTTTCTCCTAAATGGGTAATCTGTTTGTGCTACAAGGGCAATGAATACCATTAATGAATAATAATACGATTAGGAAGTCTGGGTGGAATTGCAAAGAATTGGAATGGGAGAAAAAGTCAAGCCTACCTTCGAGCTATGGAATCGTGATTACTAGAATTGTATAATTCACAAGTGCTAACTTTTTGGAAATGTTTAGCAGGATTACAAGTTCAAAACGTGGTAGCTAGAAGTGTTTCTGAAATCAGTGTGGCAGTTCAACTTAAATGCGCTATTACATATTTATGAAAAACAGAAGTTGAGCTGCCAAGGTTTTATGATGAAAATTATTTGGTGATTGATTTCTTGTTTTGGTATAGCGTCCAATTAAATCACAAAGAAGGTAGATTTGAAAGAGAATTATGACGCTTGGACTTGAGGGGGCAAAAAATAAAATAAGTATTTTGCAGAATGAGGTATAAGAACCTTAATGACAAAAGCCTTCTCAGTTTATGAAAATTTAGCTGGATTTAACTAGTATGGTATCTTAGTATCTTACACAATATCTAATGTAACCCCTGCAAGGAAAAGATCAATTGTTTGTTACACTTGATCTGAATTAATGTGAAAGAAGGCTTACTTGAAGTATGATTCCTGATAATTTTTTTTCTTCAGCAATCTTTTAATTTTGCATACATCCTCCTGCCTCCTCCCCAAACGCCACCCCCCACAACACCCCCACCCCACCACCACCCACCAAACCCCCTTGCTATGAGTATTCCAATATCTTGGCGCTTCTAGATAGATGTTTCATTCATGTTACATAATGAGGAAACTACATTTCTATCCGTTTTACATATTATGACACTAAGCAGCGTGGTCAAGTGGTTTGGAAAGTCTATTCAATATCTCAATATAAAAACCTATTCATTGCATGTCTGAACTAGAAGGTAACATGAAATAGTATCTACTAGTTTTCTTCAAAATTGGATTAAAATTCCTGAACTAGATTTGATTTCAAAAACTGTGTTTTTAAGGGTGTTGAAATCTTCACTTTAGTAAGCTTCAATCATATTTGAATTAGTACTTTTGTAATTCATATAATCATGAACAAAATAAATCCTTTTTTTTTTTCTCCACTCCTGAACATTTACTAGAAATCTGGTTATTCTGCATTTGTTGTAATATTTCTCTCTCTTGATGACTGGAATTCCTTCACAGCTGTGAGAGCTCAGTCTTTGATCCCTTGGGTATTAATTCAGATGTATATTGTGGACTAGATTCTGCGTGGGAAAGCATACTAGCCTTGTTATCACCAATATTTGAGAGTGCCTCAAGTACGAAAAAAGATAAGCCTTCTGCTCGAGGAGTTGCAGGTCTGTTTTCCAATTTGATGTCTTGAAAGTATTCAAGTTGCAAATTATATTATTAGTTCTTAGAAATTAAGCAGAATTGTTTTACACTTGCAGCTGCAATTGAAGACAGTTCCATTGATTTTGGGGACTTCTTCAAAGGCCCATTGCCAGGAAAGTTTCTCCAGCTTCTGGGATTCCTGGCTCTGTCCCGTCTTGGAATATATATACCCCTTGGTGGGGTAAACAGAGATGCTTTTGCTGGAAATTTAGATCAGAATAGCTTATTGAGCACTTTAGATTCATTTTCTGGGGGAGGCATTGGTAGACTTGGAATATGCTCCCTCGGTATTGTTCCCTTCATCAATGCACAGATTGTGTTTCAGCTTCTTGCTCAAGTTTACCCCAAGTTACAAGATCTTCAGAAAAGAGAAGGTGAAGCTGGAAGAAAGAAAGTTCTCCAGTATACTCGATATGCTTCAGTTGGGTTTGCTATAGTACAGGTATGGAACTCAATATTCAACTGAATAACGGTTAACTAACTTGAACCAGGAGGCCTTGAACCTGGACAAACTATTGAATTCCCTTGGTTTTGGTTGTTTGGTGCTAGACTTTTTGTATTAATGATTACATGTTTAGAGTAAATTAAAATTCAGTGGGAGGATAAGCTAGTGATTTAGGTCTTTTCCTAACAAAAGAGACTTAGATTGATTGAGAAGATGAGTGATGGTGTGTCATAAAAGGAAAAAAGTTAAGACAACCATCACATGCAGAAACTTCTGAGTGTAAGCATCCATTACTGGAAAGTTTTCTCTTCATCATCCAAAGAGGTAAAACGGTTTACCTGAAAGAAAATGTTTTTTTACAAACTGATTTGGACTGTTTAAAATTAGGCAAATGGTTAGATCTTAGATTTATTTGTTGTATGGTTAGCATCATGTGTCAGTCTATGGAGAAAGTTGCAATTATTATATAATCTGTCTGAAATTTTTCGAAATCCAGATCAATGTTTCATCTTACATTACTTGGTAATGTACTTTATAGAAATCAATGTTTCATCTTACAGTACTTGGTAATGTGCTTTATAAAATGTCAGTTAGCTTTCCTGTAGCATCCTCTTGGACTTTTTTTTTTCCTCATTACAGGCGATTGGCCAAGTTCTTTACCTTCGTTCCTATGTCAATGACTTCAGTACACAGTGGGTTCTGACATCTGTTACTCTATTGACACTTGGTTCTGTATTTACAACCTACATTGGGGAACGAATCTCTGATCTAAAACTTGGCAATGGCACATCTCTTTTGATATTCACAAGTATTATTTCCTATTTGCCGGCATCTTTTGGTAGGACAGTTGCACAGGCATTTCAGGATGGTAACTATGTTGGGCTTGTTACAATCATCATCTCATTCTTCCTTTTAGTCCTTGGCATTGTGTATGTTCAGGTAACCGTTGATTATTTTTGTGGAAAAAGAAAAAAATTGACTTTGTAGAAGAAAATAAACATTAACAAACATCACAACAAAGGGTTTCAGGAAGCAGAGAGAAAGATTCCGCTCAACTATGCATCAAGATACACCAGCAGAAGTGGACTTCAAAAATCTGCTTACCTACCATTTAAGGTTTGTATTCCAGGTTCCAGCTGGTATTGTTTTCCTTGAACTTTTAGACTTTAAAATCATAATGTCATTGCATAATAATTGTTCATGATTCTTGTTGATGACTGCACTGAAATTTAGTTTTCTCTCACCTTTGAATATTGACTGTCTACTGAGGAGATAATTGAAAAATTAATTTATAAAAAATTCACTTATTTTATTTTCTAATTTCAACGTTAGAATGTACGCCATTGCCCATGTTGATTTAATATATATATATATATATATATCCACTGCTTGGTTTTGTCAGTCATCATGGTCTTTCATTGTTTTCTCTAATGATAAGGAAACACATATTGCTTATGGACTGTTATCAACTTGATAATAGAATACTGTACAATAGTTCATCCTCTGAATGCCAATTTATAGAACATAGTAGATCATAAGTGTTGCTTTCGCACAACTTTGCCACATTGGGATAATTACTATTGAAATACAAATGAAACTGCTCGAAGGTTAAATGCCTCAAAAAAATTATGTTTGAACAGTTAAACTTACCTGGTGAAGGTGAAGGGAAACTGCCATGCAGTTTTTTTTTTTTCCTCTTTTTGAGGAAAGAGTTGCAGAAGGAATCTAACTCTTTTTTATTTTAATTCAATTATCCTTTTATCTGGAGACATTATCTTTGAAAGAACAGATTTAATTGTTATGCCCCTGCTTGTATTACTTGTGTAGAAAGATTGACAATTATTGCTAAATTCACATTTTATATTTGATGGTTGTTCTTGGAATCATTGATGATTGGAGATTTAAGAATTAATAATGGACCATGAAGGCAGCGTGTGCATGTCTTTTTAGAGACCTGTAGTAAGTGAAGGAAGGATAAAATGTGCAATTGATAGAAATGTCCAAATTAATTTGGCACCCTTAAATTTAAGCATTCGATGATCATGATAATGTTATCAAATGGGCAGTGTTGGAAAATATTGGCCTTTGATATTCTCATTGATCTGTCTGAATATATATAATACAGAATGTCTACAACTGTTTGGGAAAATATACAGCACTGATTAAGGAGTAAAACAAGGAAAGAATAAGGCAATTGTACAAAGTCAATTACATTCCTAAACTGGTGGATATGATTTCCGTATCAGGCAGCAGGGGAAAAAAAGTAGGAGGAGGAGGATGAGGAGGGTGTGATAATGTTATCAATTGGGCAGCAGGGGGAAAAAGGAGGAGGAAGAGCAGGAGGAGGGCATGATAATGTTATCAATTGGGCAGCAGGGGAAAGGCATTTCTTAAAGTTTATCTAATACCCTTTAGACATTAATCAAGAAAAATAAACGCTTCTTAATCTGGTGCCTAGAATGGCAAAATGAAAATGAACATTGTAACAAAAGAGAGAAATTCAACTTTGGAAGAGCTTGTGTAGGAATTGGATACTGCCTTATATTATGGTGGTTGCAATATATTTTTTTGACCTGCTTCAAAACTGCTAGTTATTTCTTCTCATTGTTTAAAGGAGAAACCTTTTTCACCATCGCATGCTTCTCTCCTTTTTTATTAAATGGTATTATGTCTAACCTCTAATGCATGATTTACTTTGTGTTCCACATTTATTAATAAAGTTCTCCACTAGTAATTGTAACATGATTATCTTATGAGTGCTTAAGTTTGACCGAAATTCTCTTTGGGTTTTTCCCTTAAGGAAATGGTGTTAACTCTAGTCCTTCTTAAGGCATTCATCTTTTATTCTAATTCAGAAGTATAAAAAGAAAAAAAAAATAAAAAAAAGGAAGATAAGAAGATCGTTTTGTTGAACATCTTTGTTCATTCAATTCATAGACATATTTTTTATCCAATTGTATTTCAGTTTCCATCTTATTAGAGGTATCCTGTCAGTTTGATGGAGATATGTTAGTTTGTAACCGCAAGAATACATTCAGCAGCTTAAGTTGATTATTTTATAATTTGTCTGGCAGTGGAAAACCACTTGCTAGTTTACCCTTCATAAGCCAAGGGACCTGTACCTATTCCCAACTTATAGACTGGTGTGTGAAATCCAACTAGTAAAGGAACCAAAGGAGGAAAATAAAGATGGCTGTAGTGCAATGTAATATGTAAATAATATTATTTATGCTAAATAGTAACTTGTACATGTAGCTATCTTCCTTTCACTTACAGTGAGAATACTTCTTGCAGTTCTATGTTTTTTTATTGATTTTGATGTGTAATATTCATTGTTTGAATTTTTATGATGTTTTAATTAACCAGGTAAATAGTTCAGGAGTTATGCCAATCATATTTTCTACTTCATCATTGGCTCTTCCTGGCACTCTAGCAAGATTTACTGGAATATCTGCATTGAAGAAAGCTGCAGTGGCTTTGAACCCAGGAGGTGAGGTTTTAGCTGGTGGTATTTGTTGAAATATGAAATTGTGTTAGTTTTGAAGCAAACTGTTTCTTGTCTGTATTAATATGATTGTTTGAGTGACCATAAACAGAACTATTCTTTTTTTTTTAAAAAAAAATATTTAATTTCTCATCAAGTTTTAGAAATTAGATATCTCTTTATCTCATCTATAGGACTTCTCATGATGCATAAATTTATAAAATTTTTGTAACTACTTAGCATCAAGTTGACTCAAATACTCAATGCTTATTCAATGATCACAACTGGAGCTAAGTAAGCCTGTCTTTTTACCTAGGCCTGCAAAGGGAGTTGAGCAACTTGAGTTTGGTTGGCCTCGACTCATTTTTCTGCTTGCTCAAGATTTTTCATGATTTTGTCAAATTGAACTTGATCCATTTTTATGGCTCATTAAGAATAAAGCTAAGCATGGGCTGCAGTCTTTGACAGTCTATCAATGACATTTTTTTTTTTTTAGATTTTTCCTTTACCCTTCAGCTAATGTGCAATTAAAGTTGGCCCCTATCCATATCAGTGATTTAAGTTATTCTCATATATATATATATATAGACTTCCCATTCAAGAGTATCATTTTAGACTAAGTGGCACCCTATTTTAGACTAAGTAGCAGCCTTTCCCTCAAAACTCCATATATATATATATATATATATATATTGCATTTGCCTTTTGAAGGAAAGGCTGCTACTTAGTCTAAACTAGGATGCCACTTAGTCTAAAATGATACTCTTGAATGGGAAGTCTATATATATATATATATATATATATATATATATATTGCATTTGACTTTTGAAGGAAAGGCTGTATATTGCATTTGACTTTTGAAGGAAAGGCTGCTACTTAGTCTAAAATAGGATGCCACTTAGTCTAAAATGATACTCTTGAATGGGAAGTCTATATATATATATATATATATATATATATATATATATATATATATATATATATATATATATATATATATTGCATTTGACTTTTGAAGGAAAGGCTGCTATTTAGTCTAAAATAGGATGCCACTTAGTCTAAAATGATACTCTTGAATGGGAAGTCTTCCGGTTCACATTCAATTTCATTACTGTAATTGTGGATCTGAAATTGAATATCAAGCTAACAGACCCATGTGAACCGAGCTCAAAAGTATTATGCGTGTGTTGCAAGCCTAGCTTGACTAGAATAACTCAAGAATATCTTGAGCTCAAGCCAAACTCAATCAGTGCCACAATTTAGTTGAGCCAAGCCTAGAAAATAGAATATTAAGCTTGGTCAATTCATTTTCACCCTTTCCTACCTTGTATACTGATTGAGATACTCACTTAGTGGAGCTTTGGGGTGGGGTTGGATGTTTGGCAGTTTTCCAACCTCTGATTTATTGTTGGAGTTGTAATGGCATAATTCAGAGATTTAACTGCAAAACTAATCATGATGAATTGAAAGAAATGACTATGCCAGCAATGCATTGGCATTTATAATTCAATTTTTTCAGTTATCGTTAAGTCCTAACTTAACCAGATAAAAATCTTTGTAGGTTCCTTCTATCTACCAACCAATATCCTATTAATAGCCTTTTTCAACTACTACTACACCTTCCTACAATTGGATCCTGATGATGTGAGTGAACAGTTGAAGCGCCAAGGTGCGTCAATTCCATTAGTCCGACCGGGTAAAAGTACAGCTGCATTTCTGAAAATGGTAATTTCCTCTATTTCTGATGAGATATGCTTATTTCTTTTTTGATCACAAAGCCTGGACCGCTCTACATGATACAGAGGGTTCTAATGGTGCATCAAATAATTAACTTTAGGATAGAGAACAGTTTTGGATGGACTTACCTTTGTGATGGATTAAAGGCTTGCTGGTTTGGAATATTAAGGGGAATTTGCATATGCATAATTGAATTGGGACTAGTTAAAATTTTGATGCATAAAATTAAGAAAAGTACTTAGCTAGAGATATGATTTTTTTTTTTAATTTTTTTGCAATTATTGTATTGAATTGTCCTCTTCTTTTCCCTGATTTATAATTTCTTCCCCTTATCCTTTTTGGATAGACAATTAAAAATTTTATCATGTGTGGATGAAGATGATTGTTGTCAAAAGCGGCAAGAGTTCTATATTCACCTACCACTGGGCAATGGAAAAGAAAAAAATAAAAAAATAAAAAATAAAAAAAGAAGAAGAAAAGAAAAACCAGTGGAAAACTTAGGCTAAATGCATGTGCCCTTGCACTATAGTCAAAAGTACAATTAAGCCTTCATGGTATGGTTTGTTCAATTAAATAAGATTTTAATTTTTTTACCTATTAAGCCCTCTTGAGAATAAACTAATATATGTGTTTCTAACTAGATAAAAATATTTGTTCTTTTTAAATATTTTACCATTTTAGTAAATAATTTAAAATATTTTAACTAATTATAAAACAACAATAACAACTAAGTCTTAATCCTAGATTAGCTGGGGTCTGCTCTATTGTATCCTTTTTCGCCATTTAGCTCTATTTTAAACTACTTATGCATCAATATTTAAAGATTGTAAATCTTTTAATATTACTTATCTCTATGTCATTTTAGGTCTCTCCCTTAATCAACACTCTCATTTTATTCCCAATTTGTGCTATATGCATTATCTGGCAGTGGTAATCATTTCTAGTCTTATCCTACTAGACATCCATCTTAACATTTAGATCTCTGCCTCACTATCTTGTGGATATGTCATACTTTAGATACCCCAAAGGTGCACCTTAGCTGCAAGGCGAGACAGGCAAAGACGACAACACCTCTAAACCTCCTAGGCAAGCAAGCTCACTTAGGCACACCTAGGCAAGCCCAAGTGCACTAAGGCATTTGGTGTTCCCTAGAGAGCCCAGCCATAAACGCCCAGGAGCACCTTCTTTTTTTTCGTTTTTTGGTCTTACTCATATCGTAGACAGAGGCCACGAAGAGAAAAAGTAGAAGAAGATCTAACTTGGACCTTACTTCTCAACTTCTCAATCCTCAAATTCAGAATTTTTTTTCCTTCCTTCTTCTGAATCTTCTATTTCCCCCATCCACTTGGGTTTTTTTTTTTTTTTTTTTTTTTTTTCCTCTCTTGAATTCATGCTGGCAGGCTACCCTTTTTTGTTGTCGACATGCTACCTTTCTTTTTTTGGTTACCAACTTCTATGCTACTCTTTTTGCATACTTTTTTTTTTTTTTAGTTTTGAAAATAACATTTTTTTTCTTTTTTTTAGTTTTGAAAATTAAGCACCTAACTATTATTATTTTGTGTGGTTAAGACATTTATGTTGTATTTGGATACATGAATTTGAATCCATGAATTTTGATTTAGATCAAATACCTTATTTGGGAGTTTTAAAAAAAAAATTCGGATTTCAATAGAATCCAAGATAAATATAAGACTAAAAAAAGTAAGAACTTGAAATAACTATATTAACTATGTTATTTGAAATTGAAATTCAAGCCAATAAATTTTTTTTTTTTTTTGATACTTAGCTCTATTTTCAACTTTAAAATTTGAAATTCTTTTCGTTAACCAAACAAGATATTTTCAAATAAAAATTTCAAATCTTATATTTAGAATCTGAATTTCAAATTCAAATCCGTAAGTCCATACGCAATCTTAAGGATTTTGAGTTGTTACTTTTGGCAGAAAATTTCTGTTACATACTGTAGAAGAAAGTATAATAGTAATAGGAAGGGGAATATTGGAGGGAAAGGAGCAAAAGTGTATAACTGATTCTGTAACAGAATTGGTAACTGCTATGTTTGACTTTAGAGAAAGTAGTTATTGAGTTGAGATATAAATTCTCAACAAGCTAATCTGTAGAGCTATTCAAGAATTACCACAGAAATAATAATTATCAATTCTCTCTCAACTATCCCTCTCTTCTCTCTCTCTCTTCTCTCTCTCTCTTCTCTAATTTTCTCTACTCCCTAACATTTGGTATCAGAGCTATCAGATCCAAGAATCAGTGGGTAATTGATCCCTGGAAGTCGGAAATATGACTAGATCAGTTGTAGTGAGTCCAGAAATGGTGAAGATTGTCTTGAATGGAAGAACAAGTGAGAAATTTGCAAGAAGTTTCTGGAATCTGCAAGAAGTGGCTTCAAGAAGCTATGAGATCCAAGGAATTTAAAGAAGATATGATGAAGAAAACTGAGGGTCAGAATGTTATCTTGGAGGAATTGCGAGCCTACATGAGTGCTGGAAGGAGTAAGGAAGTTAGTAATTCTGCAGAAGGTGGAAGTAGATTTGAAAATGTTGGATTTCAATCAGTTTTGGGAAATGGGATGGGTTTATTACCTAACCCTACAAGGATCCAGAATTTACAGAATATAGGTAACCCTAATAACCTTGGAAAATTTTCTTTTATGGAAGGTATGCCACAGATTTTGCCCAAGATAGAGTTGGTTACTTTTGATGGGAAAGAACCTAGGGCTTGGTTGAGAAGGTGTGAAAAATATTTTGAGATCTATAAGGTTCCTATTGATCAAAAAGTACCAATAGCGAGCCTGTTTTTGGTGGATAGGGCTGATGCATGGTTTCATAATTGGAATAGGGGTGGAGTACATTCTTGGGAAGAATTTGAGAAAGGAATTTGCAGATTTGGGGATGAAGGGCTAGAGGATTTAGTAGAGGGTTTTATGAAGCGAGGCAGGAGGGATCTTTAGAAGAATATCAAGATGAATTTGAGGAATTAAGAATAAGAATTGAGAGATTAATGCCTGAATTAGGTGAATCTTATTTTCTGTCTGCTTTTATGGGGGGTTTAAAGGATGAAATTAGGTTGGTTGTTAGAATGATGAAGCCTGTTTCCTTATCTCAGGCTATAGAAGTAGCTAGGCTTCAAGAACAAGTGTTGGAAGTCAGTAAAAAGCCTAAGAATACAAGCAATTTTTCCAAACCTTTTAGAAGCCAATCTACTGCCCCTTTAACTCCATATCAGACTAATTACCCAAACCAGTATGCCAAGCCATATCAGACCTATCAAAACCCTCCAAGACCACCAAATTTTGACAAATCCAACCCTACAACAATTAAAACTCAGTCCAGTACCAACTCACCCAATCCACTGCCTGTTTCTACTTTATCTTCAGTATATAAACCAACAAATTCTTTTTCAAATCCTGTTAAGAATCAGCCTAAACCATGTTACAGATGTGGGGACAAGTATTTTCCAGGGCATCAATGTAAGCAGAAAACATTAAATGCAATTTGTTCCGTGGAGAAGAATGAGGATGGAGGTGAAGAGGAGTGGTTTGAAGCAGGAATGGAGATAGAGGAAAGGGAAAATATGGAAGACAACACTCTGTCAGTTCATGCACTGGAAGGTAGTCATGGCATTGATACAATAAGGATGTTGGGGCTTCATAAAAACAGGCAATTGGTGATATTAATTGACAGTGGTAGTACCACCAGTTTCCTTGACAAAAGAATAGCTAAAGAATTGAAATTGGAGTTGGTTTCAACACCACACACTGCTATTACAGTGGCAGATGGGAGGAAGTTAGGGTGTGATTTACAATGTCAGCAATTTAAATGGAAAATGGACAATAATGAGTTTAATTTTGATTTGAAGATTCTGGAATTAGGGGGTTTTGATATGATATTAGGAGTGGATTGGTTAAAGAAGCATAATCCAGTACTATTTGACTTTGAGGCATCAACAATTACTATTACTGTGGAAGGAAGATCAGTAGTTTTGCATGGAATTGGAGAGGATAAGCTGCAGTCTGGGCTTTGGTATTCTGCCAATATATTGAGGAAAGATGGTAAGGATTTTCAGACTCCTTTGTTTTGTGTTATGCATTCTGACCACTCCTTGCTATCAGCTACATCCAATTTTGGGTGTGATGAGAGACTGCAACAATTACTCCAGAAATATAGCAGCATTTTTGAAGAGCCTCAAGGGTTACCACCTTTTAGAAGTCACAATCATGCTATTCCTCTAAAGCATGATGCTCAGCCTGTTAATATTAGGCCTTACAGATACCCCCATTACCAGAAGACAGAGATTGAAACATTGATAAAAGATATGCTCTCCTCTTCCATCATTCAACCTAGCACTAGCCCCTATTCTTCTCCTGTTCTTTTAGTGAAGAAGAAAGATGGGACATGGAGATTTTGTGTTGACTATAAGAGACTTAATGACTTGACAGTTAAGGATAAGTTTCCAATCCCTATTATTGATGATTTGTTAGATGAATTGCATGGGGCTGTGATCTTTTCTAAGATAGATTTGAGGGCTGGTTACCATCAAATAAGGATGAAGGTGGATGATATTCCTAAGACTGCTTTTAGGACACACCATGGGCATTTTGAATTTAAAGTGATGCCTTTTGGGCTCACTAATGCCCTATACATTTCAAGCCTTAATGAATCACATTTTCCAACCTTTCTTAAGGAAATTTGTACTGGTATTTTTTGATGATATCTTGGTTTATAGTAGGGATATGGAGAGTCATTTGGAGCATTTGGGACAAGTGTTTGAGGTGCTGCAGGCCCAACATCTTTTTGCTAAACAATCTAAATGTTTCTTTGGGCAAACTGAAATTGAATATCTTGGGCATATCATCTCAAGACAGGGGGTTGCTACTGATCCAAAAAAGATTGCTGCTATGGTAAACTGGCCTGTTCCTATTTCAGTGAAGGATCTCAGGAGTTTTTTGGGACTTTCAGGCTATTATAGGAAATTTATCAAAAATTATGGGGTTATTTGTCAGCCTCTAACTGATCTATTAAAGAAGGATTCATTTCACTGGAATGTTATTGCTCAAAAGGCTTTTGAGAAGCTTAGGGAATTAATGTCTGACTCGCTTTAGCTCTGCCAGATTTTTCTAAGCCATTTGTCATTGAGACAGATGCTAGTAATTGGGGAATGGGAGCAGTGTTGCAACAGCAAGGGCATCCTATTGCCTTCATTTCTAAGGCTTTTGGGCCTAAGAGTAAGGCTTTATCTGTGTATGAGAAGGAATTGCTAGCTATCACTTTTGCAGTAAGTAAATGGAGACATTACCTAGAACAGGGTCAGTTCTTTATTAAAACTGATCATGAAAGTATAAAATACTTACTTGAGCAGAGGTTACATACTAATTTGCAGCAGAAGGGTATTTCTAAATTGTTGGGGTTGAACTATAAGATACTGTATAGGAAGGGAATTGAAAATAAAGTGGCAGATGCATTGTCAAGGAGGCCTGCAGACTTTCATTCTTGTGTTATTCAATCTGTGGTAGTTCCTGCTTGGATGCAACAATTGGTGGGAAGTTATGAAGGGGATGATAAAGTTAGAGAGTTAATTCAGAAGCTCTCTTTGGACCATAATGCTGTTGCAGGTTATCAGTTGAAGAATGGTGTCCTATATTACAACCATAGGCTGTATGTAGGGAATTCTACAACTTTGAAGCATACCTTATTGCAAACTTATCACAATTCTGCTGTGGGAGGCCATTCAGGGATTAATGTCACTTATTTGAGATTGAAGAGGTATTTCTTTTGGCCTGGTATGTTGAAAGAAGTGATGGAATGGGTAAAGTCTTGTGATGTATGTGCAAAATGTAAGGGTGAAACATGCCCTTATCCAGGGAAGTTACAGCCTCTTCCTATTCCTTCCCAAGCTTGGCAAGAAATTTCTATGGATTTTATTGAGGGTCTCCCAAAGTCAAGAGGTAAAGATACTATTCTGGTAGTAGTTTGTAGATTGACAAAGGTGGCACACTTTATCTCTCTGTCCCATCCTTATACAGCAGCATCAGTAGCTCATGTTTTTCTGGATACTGTCTTTAAACTTCATGGGGTTCCTCAGGTAATTACTTCAGACCGAGATAAAGTCTTCACAAGTCTATTCTGGCAGGAATTATTCAAGTGTTTGGGGGTTAAATTGGCTATGAGTTCAGCTTATCACCCTCAATCAGATGGTCAAACTGAAAGGGTGAATCAGTGTATTGAAGCCTATTTAAGATGTATGGTTCACTTGAAACATGCAACATGGGTGGACCGGTTATCCCTAGCAGTGGTGGTATAATTCTTCATTCCATAGTGCCATCAGAATGTCACCTTTTGAGGCTCTATATGGGTATGCCCCTCAATTCTTGCCTATGTTTCCTTTTGATGGTGTGAAGGTAGGAGCTGTAGATACCTTCATCCATGACAGGCAACAGCTTAGTTCTCTTCTCCAGGCCAATTTACAACAGGCTCAGAATAGGATGAAGCAGCAAGGCGACAAGCGGATCGAAAGGGAATTTTCTGTTGGAGATTGGGTATATCGAGATTGCAACCTTATAGGCAAACCTCAGTGGCACTAAGGCAGAATTTGAAATTATCTGCTAAGTTTTATGGGCCATTTCAAGTAATTGCTAGAATGGGCAAGGTGGCTTACAAGTTACAATTGCCATCTTCTTCTACAATTCATCCCGTTTTTCATGTCTCAATGTTGAAACGAAGGATTGGTGAGGGGATCACTCCAATTTCTGAATTGCCTATTCTGCAAGAAGATCAGTTTGTAGTTTTTCTGAGAAGGTATTACGGACTGCAGTGGTTTCGGGGAGATCGGAAGGTGGAACAAGGACTTATCAAGTGGTTTCAATTGCTCGAAGAGGATGCCACAGGAGGATAGAAGTTTTATCAACGCCCAATTTCGAACAGCCACTTTCTTGGGGACAAGAAAGTGCTGAAGAAGAAGTATTGTTACATACTATAGAAGAAAGTATAATAGTAATAGGAAGGGAATATTGGAGGAAAGGAGCAAAGTGTATAACTGATTACAGAATGAACTGGTAATCTGCTATGTTTGACTTTAGAGAAAGTAGTTATTGAGTTGAGATATAAATTCTCAACAAGCTAATCTGTAGAGCTATTCAAGAATTACCACAGAAATAATAATTCTCAATTCTCTCTCAACTATCCCTCTCTTCTCTCTCTCTCTTCTCTCTCTCTCTTCTCTAATTTTCTCTACTTCTCTTATAATTCTCTGTTAGGGTTCCTTAACCCTAACAATTTCTTCTTGTTATAATTGAGTTGAGTACCAATTGAAATTGGACAACATTCAGTTCTGCTAATTATAATTTGTGAAATTTATAATAGAAGAAACTAACATGAAATAAGTACTTTGTCACTATCAATATCATATTGTCTAATAAAGACAAGTCATTAAATGTATATGATAAGTGATGACATTTTATTATGCCAGTAAAAATTCTATAACAATAAAAGCAGATAAACTTAAATAATTATCTTATATTTGAATTTATTTTTGATGAACTTTTCTTATTTTTGTGCCTCGCCTCACTTAAGCGCGTGCATTGCACTTAGGTTCAAAGACTCTTAGTGCCTTGGTGCTCCTTGCACCTTTGATAACAATGGCTGGCTTGATCACAGTTCTATAGAACTCACCTTTCACTTTGTTAAGGATCTTATGGTCACACTCCTCCATTTCATCTATCATGTCTTGATCATATGAGTTACATCTTCATTTATTGCTTCGTTCTTTTAGACAATAGAACATCAATGCTCGAATTAGTTTGTAAAAAATTAAAAAATACAACCAAAATTTCCCTCTCTCTCAAATTCAATCTTGCCATTCATTTGAGGACCAGAGACACCTTTTTGAAATTTCCAAGGCGTGAGCTCTTGATGGAGGAATTCCCAGATTCCCATAGTGTGAGCTCGTCATGGTAGCAACTGACAAGAGGCAGTTGGTGATGGCATGGTGAATGAGCTTCGGTGGTTTATAGAATGAGAAGGATCTCAACCTGGACATATCGCCAATGGCATTAAGCTGGTGGAACTGTAGCTTGGAACGCCCTTGATTGATCCAAGATGGACCAAAGGCAGAAGCCATAGATGATTAAAATGTATAATGTTTTAAAAAATAAAATAATACATTTGTCTATTAAACAGTCTATATATTATTTTATTCTCAAAAAGGCTTAATTGGTAAAACAAAAAATTGTTTTATACCCAATTAAATAAAGTAATGGTGAAATGCTTAATTGCTCATTTGATTATGGTATAGGGGCCTTCAAATGTGACAAAACAGAAAGCGGAAAATGAATGAGAATAAGGGGGTGGGTATTGGGAGTAGAAGAGAGTGAACTACATTAAGAATGAAATATATACAAAGTGTTTAGGTGGAGGAGGATGTCATCATTGTTGAATATCAGTTTAGGCAACTTAAATAGATATAGTTGAATAAAAGATATAAATTTGAGGGAAAATTGAATTATTATTATTATTATTATTATTATTATTATTATTATTATTATGGGCTTTTCCATCATTGATATTTACATAAGATCTTGTCATACCGTGTTCTGGTTACATTTTATTACTGCTACATGAAACATAGCAGTTGTTTGGAATGTGAAACATAATGACCACTTTAATTTCCTTAATTATCTGCCCTGCATTTTGTTTTATTTGGGACTAAATTACAACTGGAATAGCTATCTCACCTAGTGTTTACCTGTCACTGTTCTAAATAAACCTAGTATTTTGATCTTGCATCATTGTGTTTCTTTCCTATGATTGATAGCTTTAGCTTTCATAACCATCTAATCCTTTGGAGAAGCTACCATAAGTTTTTGGTAGCATTTCAGAGTCATATGTATTTTATTGCGTTGTTTGACTTTTAAGAATCTTCTATGCACAATAATGTACTTCCTGTGGTTTGCAATATAGGTTCTCAGCAGGATATCAGTCCTGGGTTCTGGGTTTTTGGCTATTCTGGCTGCTGGTCCAGCTGTTATTGAACAAAGTACAAACTTGACTGCATTTCGAGGATTTGCAGGCACTTCCATCCTCATTCTTGTAGGTTGTGCAACAGATACTGCTAGAAAAGTTCAAGCAGAAATAATCTCCCAAAAGTACAAGAACATAGAATTTTATGATGATGACAGACATGGTCCCTAAAAAGCTACGCCAAGTCCTGAGAGGAGAAATTCTTCAAACCGTACAGTAATGCTTCACAACTTGACATTTTGTAACTGAAATGGCATCATGATATGTATTTTGCCCAGTTGTATTTAAGTTTTTGGTTTGTGTATTATAGTCTTGTGCCTTGCAGCTTGATTTAGGCTGTAACTTGTACATACTGCTGCAGCAGATTCACAGTTATACTAATTTCAGTCCTTGCAGCATCATGTCCTTAGCCTTTTGCACTTGTAGTGTTTTTATTTATTTATTTATGTATTTTTTGCAGCACTTAATGCTTAGTGCCACCTGCGCCACTTCTTGTAAGGGATTCAATGAAACAGGATACCTTGCAAGTGGTACTGATAATAGCTATGATTATACTAGGGTTGGTTGAAGGAACTTTATAGTTTAGCACCTCTCTGTTTTTCAGCTGAAATTAAAGTTCACTCTGAAAACAGTAGCAGAAGTGATTTGGTTGGTAATAGTTCACTGTTTGGGTTTGGTGAGAGATGGAATGATACAAGGCAGAACCAGGTAGAATAGCATGAAACAGAACAAGATAGATAATTGTCCTGTCTAGTATATGGAGTAGGCAAGACAATTCATGAATTTCGTTTCTAAATGTAGTAGAGTTAGAGAAAGGTGAACGACCTCCTATTATGTGCTTATTATTTGCATAAATATTACACCCTTATTATTTGCGTAAATATTACACGTTGTAAATTAATTTTATGAGTATTTTCATAAAAATCACTAAATTTTAATTTTTTCATAAAACTCACTAAATTTCAATTTGATTTCAATTCATAAAAGTCTCACTACTTTATAAATAAAATTATCTTATTTTATTAATTTCTTAAAAAATAAAAAGAAAATAAAATACATAAAACGTATTTAACTATCTCCTAGCCGTGAAATATCTCTCATTTTTTTTTTTTTTCTCTAATACAAATTATTAGTTAAGTAATTTTATTTGTAAAATAGTTAAAAGAAATTAAAGTTCAACAATTTTTATAAAAATTCATAAAATTGAGTGATCGCATGTAATAATTATCTCTTAATGTACAGTACCTTAACCTAGGTTTGTCAGGTGCTTGTTTAGTTCCTGAACTATTTCGGGACCAGTACAGGTCAATGGTTTGGCGAACCAAATTGTTCCAGAATCAGATTACAAGGGGTCCATTAAAGGCCTCTCTCCAATTGCTAGTTTTAGCTGGATTCAAACTAATTTTTTAAAAAATAAAATAGGTGAAGACTTTAAAGGGTGCCAAATAGATTAAATTATTTTCGAATCGAAATTGAAATCATAAATTATCAAAATGAAAATTTAGATCAGAACCGGCTAAGAATCAAAATAGTAGAGAACAATGGCCAACCAATTCAATTCTAATTCATCCCTTCACTTGGCCCTGAATCGCCAATTCCAACATGAAATCGTCCAAACCGGTGATCAAGCCTACCTCAACCAATGGACTGAAACGATTCCTCTCTCTCTCTTTGTGTGTACAAAAAAGGGAATCATTTATGTCTTGCATTCGCGCGGTATGATAATACGCTTTTCGAAGAATTTATAATAATTTAGTTCAGAAGCTCATCTAAAATATTAAATAGGACTAAATTGGTAAATCATCCGAGTATATCCCATGGCCCATGCATTGAATCAATCATTAGCCCTTGATGAAGCTAGCATGATTACAGCAATTAAAAAAAGGGAAAAAAAAAATCACAAGGTACCGCAGCATACAATAAAACCACTCCCCATGTTCCTCCTCTCGCTCTCTTCCCCTCTGCTCTCAGGAAAAGGAAGGACATTCAAATTGTCAGCGAAGTTCATTTGTGTAAGATATTGGATTCCAGAGCCATCAAATTGTTTTCTGGCTCTTATGAAACAATTTTGGCCTTTCACCTTTGGCAGAGAAAGCTAGCACTATTCATCATCAGCAAAAAAGTCAGGTTCATCAGGCTTACGTAGTTTTGGCATCTCAGCATCCTTAATCTTTTGAGCTCCTCTCCTTGTGTTTGCAGCAAATCTTGAAGCCAGTATTGTGACCCCAAGGTTCATTTTTGCCTGAGAACTTGGACCATCTGAAAAATGGTCTCCTTCCCGTTGCCCCGTTTCATTAGTCTCTTTTCCATCCAAAGCAAAGGATTCTGAAATGGTAAGATTATTCTCCATCATCCTTCTCTTATGCCGAAGCCAAGCAGCCTGTATGAAACAGGCTGCCCACGTCCTCCAATGATGGGAATGATACCTGAATGTATGCTGCAGCCTTTTGCTATGGAGACGTCTGAATTGGTTGGCAACAAACTTTAGATCTTCAGCTCTCAATGCGAAAGCTTCAACTTCATTTAGAGCTCTGACTGTCCTAGTTGAGGAAGGCAAGTTAAGAGACGATTTCGGATGCAATGCCCAAGCCAGTAGCTCCTCTCCGCAAAAATCCCCAGGTATCAAAGTAATTGAGTTGAAGAAACCAGTTCGGCCTCCATTGGTAGTAGAACTCTCCAGTCTGCCTCTGATAACAAATAGCATTTCTGTTACAGGGTCACCCTCACGTACAATATAGGTGCCTGCAGTGCTAAGAGAAGAAACCAGACGCTCACATATTGCATCAAGCAACTGATCATCCATCTGTGAGAAGAAAGGGACCTGCAAATGAGAATCCAATCGGCTGTTATTCTAACAGAGGTAAACTTAATGAGAATATATCACAATATTAAGACATATCAACATCCATTACTTTAAATATTAATCTCAATAAGATGCCTTATAGGGTAACTGCTTTTTCCCCAGTTTATTTTTGCTCAACTTCTTAAACAAAGGATGGGATTTCTTTCAATTCATCAAAGATGGTTATTGAAAATGAGGTTCCACTAGATGAGCACAACTGAGTGCTGGGACTCCAAGGAAGGTTTACAATGACCCTTGATCATATATATCAGGCTCACAACTGACTAATACAACCGAAGAAACCTTTACTCGGTATAAGCTTGTTTAGATAGTCTACATCTTCGAAGTCCAGAAATGCAATTTCATATCTTCATAGCTGAATGTCGTATATTTCAACAAGTATGACCGGAACATAAACAGATAAAAGTTATTTCATTTCAAGAATATAAAATATATGAACTAAACATACACGTAGAACAAGGTCCAAGCATAAGTGGCGCTGGATATCACGCCGAAGATCAGCAGGTAAACCACCCAGGATAGATTCTTCATGTACTCCTCGAGTTGCAAGCCACTTATATTGAACAAAACGTCTAACCTGCCTTTTCAGATCTTCAGGGAGTTGGCGATGCCTCATCCACTCCTCAGTATCTCTTCGCTTAAGCCTCCACTCCTCAAGTCTCACGGTAAGGGACTGAAGGTATGTCTACCTCATAAACAAATGTTAAACCATTAAACAATATAGATACACTAACAATTACAAAAAGCATCACTCAAACATGGTCCAACCAAACCTAGGAATAAAATTCTAGGCACAATCTTATCATATAGCACTTCTATGAGAAACAATATATCCCGGCACCAAGGCCCCTTAATATATTGATTGCAAGCCCAAGACATTTAAAGGGCAATATCACTTTTCCAGCATCAGGAAATGGCCATTGAAAGTAACAAGCATAATATAGCGCAGTTCAATGTTAACCGTTTTTGCTTCTTCAAATGTTTAGTGAAGAATGCATCATCAGAACATTCGAACTCGTACTCATGAGTATGAAGAAAGGGAATAGAAAAAGGATCAGCCATTTGGTTGCAAGACGCAAGAAACAAATTTTTAGTACTAAGCTTCTTATTTTCAGGAACAGACATCACATAAAGTGTCAACTGCCAAAAGTAAATATCTTGACAATGTGATAGCACAGTTCTGAGGGTTAGGGAGGGAGGGAGGGGGGGCGGGGTGGTGGAAGGAGATTATAGTGTCCACAAAAACAGTCTAGACTTGCAATGCATCAGGTATAAGTCCTGGGAATGCATAAACATGTTAAACCAATAAATTAGGGGCAAGGTTTTTCAATTGACTCAACTATGGTTGGAGAAACTAGAGCATATTTTTCAATGTGTAGCATGACGGTACAAATTGGTGGAGGAGAACTAGGAAACTGATAAACTTTCAGTAAAAACCTACAACTGAAAACACAACGAAATAGATGCTTCAATTTATTTCAAACCAAGAGAGTAAGAAAGCACAATAAAAATAGGATGATGAAACCTGAGTAAAACATTTTCCAGTACCTGCATATTGCCAATCAAGTGGGCAAAGAGAACAAGACCCAAGATGGAAATGAGAATGGCAAATGATGTCTCACCAATATATGTGCTAGTCGACAAATTCTGCCCATATGAACTGAAAATAAGAAAATGAAATACATGAAATTTTCATTACCTCACTTAGATGGCATAGAAACTCCTTTCTTTTCAAGAACTTAGAGAGCAAATACAGAAAGCAGTCATTCAAATGACAATAGACTAGTATTGCTCTTTAAAGAATTCACATTAACAGGGCCATTAGTGCATATATCAATATTAGTTAGAATAAAGTAAGATTCGAAATCTTATCTATTATTCTGATAATAAAATAATATTAGATTATTATTCTGTTAATAAATAATATTAGATCAGTTTTACATTTAGAATTTATATTATCATAATTGAGACCATGTAGTGATAGCACAAAATCTTACCCAGTGGTCCTAACATGCAGTTTAAAAGGCTAAAAACCATTAAAGAGCTCCTGAACTATACATGTTTTGCCATTGAGCCCTTGACCTGAATGTGTTCTACCAAGCTTCCTTCAACTTCTTGATTTGTTTCTATTCTCCTATTTGAGTACCAATAATTAAAAAAGAAAAAGAAAAAAAAATTTGATAAATACCTGGCTAGAAGTCCAAGTTATGAAGGAAATCCATAAAAGAATGCACAAATGTATTTATTATAAGCTAACGTGAGGAAAAAGAAAATTAAAAGTTAACTTATTATATTGTTTTCACCTTTTTTTTTATAATTTTAGTCAACATACTTGGTGAATAACCACTCACATTTAATGGCAAGATCAGTGAACATGTTTAACGTTCATCAAGTTGGTCCTCAATAGGACCAAACAGGGGAGTTGAGAACGCAATAAATATTTCAAGGGCTCTCTAATGGTTTTTGCCTAGTTAAAACATAGAGAAATCAAACATGAAAAGAATGTAAGATGGAAATTAAATAGGAAAGGTGATTCTGAATTGCGATACATGTAAATAGTGAAGATACCTTAGTTGCTGTAAGCCCCACCACAAGCAGTAGAAATACTTTTCAATGAAGTTAGAGGAGACAACCTTTTTTGACACTGCATCTTCAAATATACCATAATCGAAATTATTATTGCTTGGATCACAGTTCTTGAAAACACTTGTGCTATTTGCCCATGTCTTGCGATCACCATGGTTAAAGGTATCACAATCTAAATAACTTAGGAAACATTTGATAGGATCATTTTCCTCTCTACAATTTGATTTCCAGCAAGATTTATACCTATCAACAGATAGCAAATACCATGCTGCTCCTAAAACCTAGATTAAGGAAAAAAGAAATTCAAAATGGCAGAAAAACCAAGTACAAGTATAAGAATATAAATGCAAAACTTACATGGCTTGCCAACATGTACAGTAGCAAATTATATACAGCCCCTGCCCAAGCTGTTCTTGTGACTACTCCAGCTGCTTTAATGATTTCAGAACTCAAAGGAAAAATTAGATATAATCTGGGAATATATTGTAGCAGAACAATTAATGCAAGTGCATTGTTCTTATGATCAGTTGTTCGACTTCTTGCTGCTGGTATGATAAACCAGATTACAATCTGCATAAGAGTTCAGTTAATTCAAATATCATTTTTTGCTTGGTATAATTATAATACAGTCTCTAGAAAAATATCAATATTCCCAGCATAACAGATAAGATAGATTGGAGGAAAATGATTTATCAATTCACCTTCTTCAAGTTATCAAGACCAGATTTCTATTTCAGAAACAAGCAATCCATGCTACTAGTGGCTGGTAAACAATACAAATGGATGATTCTTTTCTAGCACGCCCTCTCTATCTCTCTCTCAATTCATCAAGAATTTTATTTCAGAAACAAGCAATCCATGCTACTAGTGGCTGGTAAACAATACAGATGGATGATTCTTTTCTAGCACGCCCTCTCTCTCTCTCTCTCTCTCTCTCTCTCTCTCTCTCTCTCTCTATTCATCAAGAATTTTATTTCAGAAACAAGCAATTCATACTACTTGTGGACAGTAAACAATACAGAAGATTGATTCTTTTCTAGCACTTCCTTTGAACTCCTCATAAAGAGACATTTTCTCTCAATAAATTTTCTTATGAGAGAGAAGAGGCAGAGAGAGTTTGGATGTAAGCAGGGCATGGACTTCGAGTGCCAAAAATTGTGATATCTGTGTCATAGCAGATTTCTCTTTATTTCTACAAAGACAACGGATAGAGATCATATCCTTTACCTTCGTGTGTGTGTGTGTGTGTTTTCAATATATTTTTCTGTCTGCCTGTGCATTTCAAGGCTGGAGTTGTAGCTCTACTAGTGTGCCCTTCATTAGAACCTTTAGCTATAGTCAAGTAGCCAGCAGACCAGCATAGACTCAGGAACAGTATCAAAAAGAGAAATTAATAGAAACTAAAATATAAATGGATAGAAGCTAGCTACAATTAGCATCCAAGCCCTCATGGTGAGCTATCATTGTTAGAGACGGCCTACAACTCCAAATTCATTATCTAGTTTACTTTGTCAGCCAAACAAATTGAATTAATGATAAACTAGGATATGAAACATGCATAAACTGAAAAATATAAAAACCGATTATGATAAAAAATATTACCTGAGGTAGAGGCAGTGTGGCAATAAGATCAATGAAGAAGTCAGATCTAATATATCTCCAAGCAATCTTCTTTGGATCCATAACAAGTTCGCCCCTCCCAAAGACACGAGTGTTTGGAGCAACATAAGCAGTCCTGAACTTTATAATCATGTGCAACAAATAAAAAAGATCTGCAACAGTCCGAAAAAATGTTACAACTATTCGCAATTTTGAGTCACCATTGACACATAAAGATTCTTCATCCCCTCCAACAATAGGCAAGTAAAAGTACAGTGGATCAACAAAAAGTGCCAGCAAGCATGAGACAAGGAAAATTCTGTTCCATCGCAGCACAATATCGCTTCCTGGATCAAGCATCCTATGATGCCATGATGCATGGTCTGCTGGAAAAACCTTGGACCTCCCAACTTTGCTACTCTCTGTTAATCTATTTCTACCACCCATCATCCCATTGTCTGCTTTTAGCAATGACGACGAAACTTTGTCTGCAGAAGACATCTCTGGGTGTACAAGATCATTTTTTCCCCATGATGTTTCTCTATATTGTTTTCCATCAGAATAAAACCTACAAATTATCAAGCCAACTATATTAGAAGATAACTCCAAATTACTGGATACACTCCCATAAATTTTTTTTTTTCCTAGGAACAAAAATAAACTTCACAAGGGGTATTCCTTTACAAACCTAAGTGAAAGATAATACTATTAATTTACCATTTAAAATATGAAAGCTTGGCCACCAAAATTACTAAATGGACCAGCAAACAAGCACTAGATTTTAAAGGGTATTGCAGAATATCCAAAATTTTCTCTCATTTTTCAACAATTACCGATTAAACAAAGAATCTGGTTTGTCGTCAATGTAAAATCTAAAAGGAAACGAAACCCAGAAACCCGTTTATAAGAATGATGTCATATCTATCTACAAATAACCAAGAAAATAAACCCTCCTCTACGCAAGAGTGGTACAACCCTATAACAGAACAGCAATTTAAGTTTCCAGCAACCAGACAACGCATTCAAACAAGAACTAATTCCACTCCAGTTTCCATGTAAATGGCAATTAAAGGAGAACCCAGAACAAGATCAGATAGAATCAAGAAGTTGGAATAACAAAAAAACAAAAGTGAAAAGAGAGACTTACCTTACAAGTTTACCCTTCTTCGACTCCATTGCCTAGAACAAGGTTGAAGCTATAAATCTGATCTTATAAATCTGATCTTTCCAAGACCATAACAGAACCAAAAAAAGCTGTTAAAAATGTGAGTTGAATTACAGTGTAAGATTCAGAGTTGAGAGTGAGGAATCAGGAGAGAGCCTATGCAATTTTTGTCTATGAGATGAACCTAGAAAGCTGTGACCATTAGTCAACCTTTTTTTTTGACCATTGACACACCTAAGTCCCCAAAGACAATTTTTCTTTTTATTTATTTTATTTTATTTTATGACACAAACCAGAGTATGACCGCATGAGACTTATTACATTAGTCGGTCGTAGTGGGTTGTCTGGTGGAATTAATAAAGGAAGCAGAAGGGAATATTATCACAATTTTTTCATTTTTTATTGCTTAAATGTTGATGAAAAGAGATGCGTTCACACTTTGAAATAAAAAATATTAGCTATTTCTTTAACTATATATTTAATTAATAAAGATTATTACATCATAGCTTTAAACAAAGTTTGATAATAATTATAAATAATGTATTAATCATAAATTTTATATAAATTTTAAAAATGGCAACAAGAAAGTTAAAAAACTGAGATTTTTATGGAGATTTTTTTCATTTGTTATTTTTATTTTAATTTATTATTATATAATATAAATTTATTTATTAAAAATAAATTATAAATTAAAAATAAGTTTCAAACTTGCATAAAATAAATTATTTTTTTAATAAATAATAAGTTATCGAAGCAAATTATGGAATCAGACCGGGAAGATCTTCTTTCAGCTTCCTGCCTAAACAATATCGAGGTCGAAAAAATTTTATCATTTTTAAGGCGAATCAATTTGGGTTTGGAGACGATTGTTATCCCTAAAAGATAATTAATTTTCTCTATTTTTAAGGTGAAGATAATAAGAAAATTTTAATTTCAATTTCTTTTTTAAATTAATCACTTTTATAATTAAAATGAAAAATAACTATTAGCACATTAATAATTATTTTACCAATAAATTTTCATTGAATAAAAATGTAAGTCTTTTGTCATTTAGTGACTATTTGGCTAGTTAAAAATAGGCTGAAATTCAAGTCACTCTTTTTAATCCAACTTTTATCGTGTTTCTTTAAAAAGAATATATTCAATTTCCTTTTTTCTTTTTTTTCTTAAGGAAAAATTCTTTTTTTAAAAAAATGAAAAATTCTTTTTTTTTTCTTTGAACTGTCTTATTATGATTTAAGAAAAAATAAAAATCATTTAATTAAGTGAAAAGCTAGATACACTTACAGACCAACATAATCTTTAAGCCAATTCACTTGCACAAACAAATTAGAACAAAAAAGTCTGATTCTATATTACTATTAATAGACGGTTAAATTTTATTAATTATTAAATAATTTGTTAATTAAATTAAATTTGATTTTTAATCAATTTATTTCATTGACAACAGATTAAAGGGTCGTGAAAGTAATTCACAACCAATCATAAACTGTTATATGAGGTAAGTGATCTAGCCAAAGCCAATCAAAATATGCCAAATGCACCGATAAAATTAAAGCTTTTAAATACTCAAATCTTTAAGTTGGTTTTTTTTTTCGCTATTAAAGAAGAAATTGAAGTTCTGATTAAGATTAAGTATTTATAGCGTGCCTTGATAAAATTACAATAATTTTATTAAGGATTGTATCCATGCCCTAAATCTGTGTGTGCGTATCTATCTTCGGTAAAAACAAAAAAATTTATTATATTTGGGAGAAGTCAAAGTTAAATGCATAGACAAATTGACATAAAATTTAAAGTAGTGGAGCTATTTTATCTTCAATTCTCATGCTCCAAACAACTTTAATTCCAATTCTCCAAGCTTTCAAGTCTTTAAAGTTTTCAAATTCTTTAAGCTTCCAAGTTCGATGATCAAACACAAATTATCTTCATCAAAGTGAAGAAGAAGTTTCAAATTCAATTTGAAATCAAGCAAATCACTTCAAGTTGCAAATTTTTTTATTCAAGAACAAGCACATGTTAAGCCCGTTATCACAAATGTTTAATTCAAATTAAGCAACTTTTGATTTGAGAATAAGCTTATCAAGCCTTCAAATCTCAAATCTCCACTTCAATTTGAAAGGCTTTATCTTGAAGAGAGGCTCAATGAAACTTGCACTTGAATAGAAAGACCCTATAAAACTTTACTTTTTCCTGGGATTAGTTTGTTGACCTTTCCTATACCGTGATGTTCATATTATGTGTCTAGGAGGGAGTGAATTGATGTGGTCTACCTGCAAGTATATGATTCCATCAAACACTAAAGAAAAGTTATGATCCCACAAGAATTTGTGTTTAAGTACCGAACTATGATTGAAGCGATTATTTAAGCTAACAATTACGAGTAGAATTAAGATTAATAAACTAATGAATATGTAAATTAAACTAAGGACAATAAATTAAAATTAAAGCAATAAAGATGCAATTGTAACTAAATGACTAAATTAAAACCAAAAAGTATCAATATGTAAAAAGACGATTCTAGAGTTTGGGGATTCACATTTCAATTAATCGGATACTTCTCTAATTAATCTAATGAATGGGTATTCACATCTTAAATGAAATTAATTCTGAAATCTCTTTGATTCTCTTTGAAGAAATTAAAGAAGTATTTTAAAATAAATCAATTCCTACTTCGTTTATAAAACCCTCTCATAATTTCAGTTTACATCTAAATCTAAATTTGTAAGTTTTAAGCCTTTGATTTTCACTTTTCAGTTCATAACTTTGAAAGGCCTAACACAAAGTATGTAAACATAATTCACAAGGCAAAGAATCAAAGAACAATGCTAATCTCATTAAACCAAATCAAACTAATACCAATTTCATTATATATCAGACTCTAAAATCTATAAAATCTACTCACTTGTGTTTGGATTTACAATGAAAAATATGCAAAAAAAGACTATAAACACGAAATAAAGCTAGGAATCGAAGAACCAAAATAAGGAACCAATCTTGATGATGAATCTGGTACAATAGAAAATAAAGAATGCCCAAGCTGTTGTTCTTCAAATCCAAAGGAAAATGCAAATTGCTCTCTTAATTTCTCTTTCTTTCCAAACTTAGCAAGAACTATAAAAGAGAAGCTTATATACTGCCCATTTGTATCCTTATTAGGTTAGAAAATGCAGTATAAGAAGGATTTAAAAGAGTAGAATTTATACATTCTAGGTCAACATCAGAGTTAATTTACACAAGTCGTGTAAATATTTACATGACTATGTAATGATATGTTTCAATGAATCTTCAGGCTTTGGCATAGCATAAGTTATAACTTCTGCATAAGGCTGGTGTAAGTGCTATGTTATGTCTTTAAATCATTAAAAACACCACTTATGCTTTGCCTTGTGTAATGACATGGCTCTTTCTTTTCTTATAACATTGAATATTACACCACTTGTGTGAATAAAAACATTACTATAATATGACATCTTTTGTATTTACACAACTAAAAATACAACCATGCTTGAGCTCGTGTAATTTTTTGCTTCTCTAAACTTGGAATTCTCCACCATATTTAAGCTGCCTAACTTTTGAATCAGCCTATAATTCTTCTCATTATTGCTTTTAACACCTTTTTAACTCCAGATCAACCAAAAATACAAGAAAAATACAATTAATTATAAAATGATAAAAATAAACTAAACTAAACTTAATTAAAACATTATTAGAAATGTATAAAAGGACGACGTACAAGGGCAAAATATGTGGAAAATAAGTACTAAATGCTTATAAAATGAGAATAGATCATGAATAATTAAATAATTTTCAGATTTTTAAGCTCTTACTTGTAGCCTTTTGAAAAATCTTAGCTAAGCACTTCTTTGTTCTGTTGTGTGTAGTAAAAATATGTAGTAATCAAGTTAGTACAACCACTAATACAATTAAGAGCCACAACTCTTAACAAATATGCTATGTCTTGATGTGATTTAAAAAATGGTAGAGTAAAAGAATGTGATCACATATTAAAACTAACTAATCTATTTGACTTAAGCATAAAAAACATCAATCAAACCATAAGTTTATTAGGCATGATATAAAGCAATATTCCAACACACAATCAACAATCAATCAATTTAAAAGTGCAAAAATTTAAAGTGTAATAGAAGGGGAAAAAAAAATGATTTATAGTGGTTCAACTCACAATGCTACATCCATTCCTTAAAATGCAACTTTGAGAGTTCCTCTCTACTAAGCAACTCATTTTATGGGCAAGAGTCAAGTCATGTATAATTTTAAATCCTTATAAGCCTCCACATGCTTCTCTTGGTGCTTGAGAACAAAACACAGGTGTTTTCCCTAATCCTTATTTACAAGCTTAAATCTTGGTGCTTGTCAACCATTACGAGATAAATTTATAAATTTGGCTTTTTTTCTAGGTATCTCTCAAGTCTCCACTCATACTTACAATTTGGAATCTCTATTAAAGATGTGAGAGAAAATTAGCTAATGAAAGATTAATTTTAGGATTTTTAACAAAGATGAAAGCTTCTTTCATAACCAAAAATAGAAAAAATAATGATTTATACAAGATGTTTAAAAATGTGACCGTTAGATGCCAAAAAAGAGACAAGTTATCCTTAATTAGACAGAAAAGCTAGTTGTATTATCTCGAATTTTTCCACAAAACATGAAAGATCAATATGCTTTGTAAAATTAGTTTGCTATTTTCAAAAATATTATGCTAATTTTGATTATGCCTAATTTAGTATAGAATGAAAATTAGCGTGCTAATTTTGTTTTTGTTCATTATGCAAAAGTACACATAAAATCCAAAACTAAATTAGCGTGTTGAGTTTAAAACTAACATGTTATTTTTATTACTACCTGTAAAGGATTTGGTTTTCTAAAAACAATTGGAAAAGTTGTTTTGACCCTTTTAAAACATCAAAACATGTCTTAAAACATTTCTAAACTTTTGAAAAAAGATAGGAATTAAATAATAATCTTTGTAGAGCAATTTCTTGATGTCCCTTTACATTACAAAATGCATAAGTCAAGTGCAACAAGGCAATGGAAGTATATTAAATATATATTTATAAAATATATATTAAATATTTCATTAAGTATATTTTATCTTCATATATTTTAGAAATTAATTTATTAAATATTATATAAAAATACCAAAATATTAAATTTGTAATTATTTACATATTTCAATATTTTAGCTTCACATTTTATGTTCTTATAAATTCATCTCCTACTAAATTTTTTAGGTTGAATAGAAATACAAGAAGTTATTGTTCAAAACATATTAGAGCATTAGAGTATTTGGTTTGGCTTATATGTCAATATAATGTCTTAGGTTATAAATAAAATAATATTTAATTTAGCTTATAAGTTAAAATAAAATACTTACTCTCAAAGAAAGGACTCAATAGTTAAGGATTCAACTCTTAATGCATCCTATCTTGAGTTAGAATCCAATTGATTGCTATTGGAGTTCTTTATAGATGAGCGATGTGTAATCCATATTGTAGATCTCTAGTGGTTTATAGGCTCTCCCTAAAATTGAAATGGATATACCCCTCTTACCCTTAAACTTTTTTGTAATAATAATAATAATAATAATAAAATGAATTATAAGTAAGGTATCCCTTACTTCTGATTATCTATTTATTTTAAAACTACTATTTGATCAAATAAAAGACTATATTACATATCTTAATTTTTTTTTAAATCAATATTACTTTCATTTTAATAAACTCTCAAGTACTTAAATATACTACATATCCTTTTTGGTCATTTTGACATGTTAACCAAATATTTAAAGTAACTTTTAACTAGATTTACAAACACTCAACTACTTAGTTGTAAATTAAATTATAAATTAAAAAAAAGTTAAAAAAAAGTAACAAAATCGAATACATTTTATATATATATATATATATATATATATATATATATATATATAAGAGGTATGAGTATTAAAAAAATTATATAACAATTTAATGGAGCTTTTATAAGTTTGGAGGGGACAATTTTAATTATTCATTAGTATATTTAGAATTATTAACTCGTTAAATCTTGATGTTTGGATTACTTGCACAAACATATTTAACAAAAAGTTTAACCCCTCACATATATGAATATATTAATATGTTGACATTTAATAATTTATATAAAAAAAAAAAAACTCTTTTTTTTCCTTCAAATTCGCATACTTACAAATGGTTAAAGAACCCTTTAACTATGATTTAAGGGGAAAGGTTTAAGAAAGTAAAAATATAATTAATTAATTAACTAACTAACTAATATAATCTAATTAAATTCTTAAATGTTAATTGAGTTCTCTTCCAATGAAAATTGAATCTTAAATCATGTTGGGGCAAAAATATTATTAGTAGTAAATAACTTTTCTCAACTTTAGAATTGTACGAAGATTTTGATGATGGTACATAGAGATTATGTTAGTTAACTTACAATTACATGATAGGTGATTCAAAATAATTTATTAAGATTAGAGTTAATATTGCAAAAAAAAAAAAATTGTATAAGGTTCGAATTGAAAACATAAATTATAATTAAACTGGTAGATTTTATATAGATTAATTAACCCACAAATGTTTTTTTTAAAGGATAAGAATTAATACTATATAAATTTATTATATTTTATTTTTTTTTCTTAAATTTTAAGAAGATAAATGAAAAATTATAAAATATTTTTGAAACACTAAAAATTGGTAATTCTTATACTTATATCAATTATGTTTACAATAAAAAAGGTTTTATGTAAATATATTTTTTTATTAAATCTTTATAATTTTATTCTAAATTATATATTAATAACAATTTAGGTTTTTTTAATTATTTTATTTTTAAAAAAAATTAATGTACTATTAGACCTAAGTGTCTTATATACCTTACTAATGATATGACTCTTTTTAAATTTTTTAATACTTAAATTAAAATTTAAAAATATATAGTCTATTAAAAAAACTTCACTTAAATTAATTGTTTTTAGCTTAATTGTCCTAATAAAAAGTTTCTTTTAAAATATTAGAATATTGACTTATTAAATTTTTTATTTAATTAGGCTAATAAAAAATATTAGTCAAACATATTATTTAGATATAGGAGGCCAAGGACCCAAGCAACATTTATGGATTCTTGTGTCCCTCACTCACTATTCGATTATTTCTAAAATTATTTTTTATTACTAAATAGGAACTTTAAAAATATGGGTACTAATTTTTCATTTTAGTTGAGCTAATAAAAATTAATATTTTAAATTATTAAAATATGAGCTCATTAAATATTTTATTTAATTGTGCCAATAAAAAAAATTAATCTTTTAAAAATTTATCATAAATTTTTTGGGGCTAAATATGAGAACTTATTAAGGACATACTCATATTTAAATTACTCTAAATTAAAAATTAAAATTTTTGGGGGCAATTACCCTCTTTCAACTTCTGAATACGATATTGGATGAATTAAACATTTAAACTTGAGTGTTTTATATATTTTACTCACAATTCAAATCTTTTTAAGATTTTTTATATTACCTAAAATGAAATTTTAAAAGTATATGTTACTAGTTTTTCAATTTAATTGGGGCAATAAAAAAATTTAATCTTTTAAATTTTTGTTGGAAATTTTTGGTAGCTAAATATAAGAATCTACATATTAAATATATGTCCATATTTAAACTCCTCTAAATTAAAAATTAAAATTTTAAGAGAGGCAGTGGCTCTTACCAATCTCCTTAGGCCCTTGTTACTATTTGAGAAGGTTTGTTCGTGAATCCTAGTACTCAATGAAGTTGATCTCATATGAGCAGAAATCCCTTGTAGAGAAAGAATTACTTAAATTTAGATTTGAGCATTATTTAGTTTGAACCATATAAAAAAATCAAATTGCCCTAATTTAGTAATTTGCTTTGGTTTTTACAATAGTTTAATTCGATTTTCACGATAGTTCGATTTGATTCAGTTTTTATTTTTAAGAATTTCAGATTTTTGGTTCAGTTGTAAAGAGGAAAAAATTTGGTTGAACAGAATTGAATTGAATTATATTACATTTATAGATTCTTAAAATACCAAAAGGCTTGTATAGCTTAGTGCTTAAAGATTTTTTTCACATGAATTCACATATCCCATTCCACCATTTTTTTTTTAACTTGACTAATCCTAACCGTCCATTCACTTCCAAATATATTTATTATTTTCTAAGAAAACCCTAGCTTTCTTCTCCTCTAACCTCCTTCCCCTCCCAAAAAGCAACAATAAATTCTTTTAATTTTTTTTTTCTCCAGCAATGTAGTAAGCAGTCAAATAGCTAATATCTAGTCATTTTGATACTGTCAGCCACAAGTAGCAGATGAAGATTGAAGATGTCAATATCATGGTTAGGAGTTCTTTTCTCTTAATAGCCTAGATAGATGGAAGAATCATTTGTCTATGCCGTGCATTTAGTTAATGGATTAAATTTGTTAGTGAATTATTATTTGGTTAATAGATTTTATTAATTTTGTCACACCCTACCCCTCTGTAAGGCATAACATGATCCCATAGTATACCTAATGAATTACCAAACTTCGCCTACTGATAACCCATTAAATACACTACAAGGGATTTAAAACATTTTCTTACTTCTTTTTACAGTGGTGAGCACTATTGACAGGTGTTAAAAATTTTCTTTTACTAAAGTGAAACCAAATAATAAATTTGAGTATCAATAATTTCTGTAAAAATTTTGGCATAGTGCCATCTGTATTTTGAATAAAACAGTTCTTCAAAAACCTGTAAGTTAATAGATTTTATTAATTTTGTCACACCCTACCCCTCTGTAAGGCATAACATGATCCCGTAGTATACCTAATGAATTACCAAACTTCGCCTACTGATAACCCATTAAATACACTACAAGGGATTTTAAACCTTTTCTTACTTCTTTTTAAGTGGTGAGCACTATTGACAAGTGTTAAAAATTATCTTTTACTAAAGTGAAACCAAATAATAAATTTGAGTATCGATAATTTCTGTAAAAATTTTGGCATAGTGCCATCTGTATTTTGAATAAAACAGTTCTTCAAAAACCTGTAAAAAGCACTTCCAATATATTTTTACAATCCCAAACTCTAATAAATTTGTTCAACACAATAAATTCCTCAACCATTTTCAACTCAATTCAACAACCATTTTCCAGTGTTTCCAAAAGATGAGATAAAGGACATATGTCACAATATTTTTACAAGCCAAAATAATTTACAATTTTAGTTTACAATTGCTCAAGACCAAGTGCAATATATACATATAGTGTACATACATTAGAACAAAAACTACAAAATATGGTATACTCAATATACCCGGCGAAATCTCAAAATGTAGCACAAGCAGCCTACTCTGCTGCTCTGTCCATCTGTCTACCTGCGACAACAATGAAAAAGCTATAGCTGAGTAAAATTTACTCAGTGGTGCACAATAACAATTTAAAATGCGGTATATAAAATTTTTATTGACAATTTACAATTCAAACAATTCACAATTTTTTAAAGCTCATATAACACAAATTTGATCAAACAATTGAATAACACAATATTGTCAATCAATAACACAATTTAGGTCATGACACAAATTTTTCAAACATGCCGTGTTGTACACCACGACAAGGCAAACTCACCCCACTAATCGAAATCAATGAGGGAGGTGGCTAGCTAGCTAATGAGTACTCATCCAAACTCACCTCAGACTGGCAAGCCAGAGAGGGAGGAAAGCGATCAAATATCAAACTCAACCCCACTAGTGGAGGAGGAACATATTAATATTATCATGCTAAGTATGAATCAAAAAAATTCCAAATCAACATATTTAAATATTTCATACAAACCACAAATCATATTTTATCTCAAAATTTCCATTTACAAAGTAGGCAACACAATAATTTCCAAATAAAATTCCCAAAACCAAAACAATAAAAAACTATTCATAACTCATTTCTCCAAATAAAGTTTCTAATAAAGCAGTGAATATAAAAAGTATTATGCACGAACCTCGGATGAGTCGCCTCTTGGCCTTGACTCAATGTTCCTTATGCTCTTCAATATCCTTTTCAACTGAAACACACAATTTAAAGTATTTTAGTACTCAGTTAAATTATTTCTAATCATAAGATTCCATAATTAATTTATTTAATTCTATTGTTTTTCTTAGTCAACCTATAATGTTGACCCTTGATGCACTCTAAGTGAATTAGGTTTAATGTTACCAATATAGTGCAATTTACCATTCTTACAAGTTGGCATTCATTGCCAAATTATTTCAAGCATCATTGTATGTAAATGTTAAGTTCTCAATTTTTTGTGTGCTAGATTGGCTCCTATTTCTCTTGGTTTTTAGCTTCTGGTCAAAGAAGCAAAATTATAGATCTATGTCTTATTGCACACAAGGCAAAATTTCAGGTCATTTTAACTTGTATAGACCAAGATATGGTCAATTTACCAAAGCTGGACAGATTACACTAAAATGGTAACTTTAGGTCATTTTTAGGTCATTTCTGGTTCTAGCAGTTTTTATGCCCGAACTTATGCAAGCATTTTGACTTGCTTATGGTCATTTCTGGGTTTTGGTGTCTTCATAAGAGTTGTAGCTCCATGTCTAATCTATTCATGGTAAAAAGTTCAAGTCATTTGGACCTGTTTTGAGTGAGTTATGGCCAAAACACTAACTGCTGCCCAAATGGTCAATTTTCAGGTTTTCAAGTCACTAATCCGGATTTGGTCATTTTTCAAGTCACTTTCTAGGCAGAATTTTGGTAGACTTTCTTCATGAAAGTTGGTACATTTTGTGCCTAGTTTCACCTCCAGTTGGCCTCATACCAATTGGAGCCACATACTTAGGGTTATAGGTCTATTTGCACACTGCCCTCTACATGCTTTCCAAACACCAAACCAACACACATTTACCAACTACCTCCTCACTTCTCCATACCATTCTTCATTTGGCACTAACCAAAATCATTCAATTCTCTACATTATAGGTCAACTTGGACAGAATATAACCACTTCCAAAATACACCAAATGCAATCACAATTCACAAGTTCAATCCCAACAATATATGCATAAATACTTCTAATTATCACACATACTTCCATTAACACTTTGCCTACCTTATCACTATTGTCCACACACATATATGCTGCCATTTTTTTTGTACAATATTTCAACAATATTTCAGACACTTCAATCTTTATCATGAGGCTTCCACAAGTTTACACATACCCATCAACTTCCATTTTCACTTTTCAAGCTTACAAATCAAACTTTACACATGGAATTCAACTTCAATACAATTAAACATTTAAATCAACATCCAAACAACCATTTACATGCAAAGACAAGTTGTTCATGATGAAGTTTCATGGCTGTCGAAATGGCTCAACTCCAATAATTCATCAAACCTCAAAAATTCTTCCATAATTCAACTACCCACAACCTTAGTTATACTTTTAATGAAACAAGGATTGAAAATAACAACTTACCTCTTTTGGACTTCTTCAAAATCTCACCAAAATTTATCTTTCTTGCTCCCTTATTGCTGCCTAAGGTGTGTAGGCAAAGATTAATGAAGGAAGTTCAAGAATTTAGCTTGAAATGAAGGTGATCTCAAGCTTGCATGGGTGGTTTCCATGGAGAAAAGTTGGGACACCATTTTCGGCCATGGGAGAGCTTGGTGAGGATGATGAAGTAAGTGGAGGATTCTGTCCTCATTTTAAGTATTAATGTATCTAATTAGTGCTCCACTAAACTTAGATTAATTATTAATTATATTATAATCTAAGGTTTCAAAAATTGCAATTTTAACCTTAATTTCTCTTAATTTACATTTTATCTTTAATTCCATTTTTCATTTGATTTTTCCAAATGTAATACCATTTATGTTTCATTGACATTTAGGTCAAAAGCCAACTCTAGGTGTCAAATGACCACAATGCCCCTATTCGGGTTGTATTCTTAATTTTTTGGTAATACCAATTTTTGCCCGTTTCTCTATTTCTCGTTTTTCTTTGTGCTAATTAATTAATTTTTTTTTTGATATTTCTAATGACATTTATACTTCAATAAGTCTTTAATTATGTCTCAAAACTAAATTTCGAGGGTTCCCTGCAGTCCTGGGGTCGGCTATTGCCTGCGCCGTAACTTCCCCGTGCGGTCACCCATCGTTGCGGTGTTGGCTCATTTAACTTAGTTTCATTTCATTTCTATTTTTTTTTCCTTTATTTTTTTTGTATTTTCCTTTCTTGTATTTCATTATTTTATGTCTCCTCACTACTTTTAAATGTAGTTCTAGGCATCCTAGCTGTCCGGACAATACTAGTCACCAGAACAGTAAAACGCACTACCGAACATAGGGGTGTTACAATTCTCCCCCCCTTAAAATAAATTTTGTCCGCAAAATTTTACCCAATAGCTGTCTTACAATTGTCATACGTTTATTTTCTCCTTTCTATATGATCGTATAATCTGCTTTCCTTTAAATTTGTATAAGACTTTTAACAATCTAGTACAACATTTAATTTGTTTGTATAACACCAATCTTCTCTTACTATTGTTCTATCTAATATTTCGGTTCATGTTTCCTTATTGAATGACCATTGAGGTCATGTTAAAATTATTTATCTAATCATTGGTCCTCTGACCATTCTAGTTACCAATCTTACTCATATTCATAACATTTCTTTGTTACATCTAAATCAACTGTTCAAATTTTTACTTCCATAACTCATTTATCTATCGATTTTCAATAATTTATTATATTCTAAGAAATATCTTTCGCTAGCGAACTCTTCCAAAACTAATTCCAAAAAGACTAGTCACTAACATATCAAAATTTATTTTTATATGAGGGATAGCAGGAAGGCAAACAATGCTGGCACTAACGCAGACCCCTGGTCAAACAATACATATATATATCTTAGTTAAAAATTGAGAAAGTACCAGCAACAATGTCAGAAGTCTCAGCCTCTTCCCTCTGCCATATGGTGTATATTCTAGCTGAAGCATCACTTTGTTCTGGCTTATTCACAGTACTCTGACTTCTAGGTGTACTACTCCTACCTCTACCTCTGCCTCTACTAACTGATGGTGAACTCCTTGGGGTAGAAACTTGGGTTGATCCCTCTAGTGTAGTAAATAATCCAGAACGGCGTGCATTTATACAATCCTTAGCAAAATGACCAGTCTCTCCATAATTAAAACATGCTTCTATGGCTCTATAACATATCCCACTATGTGGTTTACTACAAGTTTCACAAAGTCGATTCGACAGTGTATTTCTGGGTTTCTGCTGAGTTTGCTGATCCGATCAGGGTAGTTTTGTTCCAGAAGATCTATCTTTACCCGATTCGCGTGAGCTAGATCCTCCAAAGTGCTTTCTCTTTCCTAAACCACTATCAGGAACTTGATCAGTAGTCTTTCTAATTTTCTCTTTTTCTTCTGTACCCTTTGTAACTATTTTTCATTCTCAATTCTTTCCAGTTCTAGGGCTTGCAATATTAGCTCTGAGAAATTCTGATGTCGGAACCCCATAACTTGTATTCTTAGACTAGGCCTTAACTGTAACACCCCTCACCCATCTACAGAATAATCGAGTAAGGCATGCTACACGACGTGTCTGAACACCTAGTCTATGATTATTTCATTTCCTGAGCTCAGTTTGATTTTAAGAAGTCTTTTATGTAATATTCATATCATGTTGATACTATTTTCATACTTTGATAAAATCAGTGTTTCAAGATTGGTAATAAAAATTTGGTAAGGTGCCGTCTGTATTTTGGACAACTGTCCTTCCAAACCTGTTGAAAATAGTTTAATATGATACTATCAAAATTTCAAATATTTCACAGTCTCTATTTCTCAATAAAGTCAATAGACTTTTATAGTCATTAAATAGTTCCATAATACAATCCATAATAATTTAAATATATCCAGAAAATCTCCATGTTATTTAATATGTACAACATATTACAAACTTTAGAGCTTTCATAATATCACAAAATACAGGTCTGAATTTCAAAAATACAACAAAAGTACAAAATACAAGATATCCTAAGTCCTACCATATATGCAATGCAGTGCAGATGACTCTAGACTCCTATGCAGACCTGATATCTCACCCGGTCGTAGGTCTGCTGGGCTCTCCAGCTGTGTCTCCGATACCTACGCGTTACAAAAGCAACGCGCTAAGCAATTTTGCTTAGTGGTGCCAAATATAAAGAAATATACACTAAAATAAAGTAAATAAAGTGTTTATAAATTTTTGGTGGTGCTGTATGTCAGTAGACTGGATTTAGCTATTTGAATTTAATAGTACTTGAATTACTACCCGTGTAGCCTATATACTGACCAGACTGGATAAACGGATATACTGGCACTGGATACCTAGTACTTTGGGCCGTCACACCATCGATCACAAAGTGTCTCCCGGTGTGCAAATAGCGTGGCTAAAAAGCCATATAGTCAATCTGGCGATAAGCCAAAAATAAATACACAATATATATAGCCGTAGGCTATTAAAGTCACAGTGCGGCATAATAAGCCGTAAAAACACAGTATGGCATGGAGCCATTTACAAAACAGCTGTCAGAATCCTATTGGCATGCTAACCTATCCAAACTAGTCAACTAGGCAAACTAGGGCACATTATAAATTAATTGTTTAATTCGTCAATTTTTAGAGTTTACTAACTATTATGTAATTCATAAGTTAATGCATATGTTGACCTTTTTAGGTACTATGGATAAGCGGTTTCTAGCATCAACATGTCATATATTGTAATTCAATATGCTGCCAATATAGTGCAATTTACCATTTTGATAAGATGGCATTCATTGCTAAATTGCTTCAAGCATCATTGTATGTAAATGTCAAATTCTTAATTTTTAGTGTGCTAGATTGGTCTAGCTTAAAGTCCTATTTCTCTTAGTTTTTAGCTTCAGGTCAAAGAAGCAAAATTGTAGCTCTTTGTCTTATTGCACGCGGGGCAAAATTTCAGGTCATTCTGAGTTGTATAGACCAAGATATGGTCAATTTACTAAAGCTGGACAGATTGCACCTTTAGTGCAAAATTTGGTCAATTTTAGGTCACTTTTAGTTCTAGCAGTTTTGGTACCCGAACTTGTGCAAGCTATTTGACTTAGTTCTGGCCATTTCTGGGCTTTGGTGTCTTCATAAGAATTGTAGCTCTATGTCTAAGCTATCCATGGAAAAAATTTCAGGTCAATTGGACCTGTTTTGAGTGAGTTATGGTCATCATAATGACTACTGTTCATATGGTCAAAAATCTGGGTTGCAAGGTTCCTATTTCGGATTTGGTCATTTTTAAGGTCAGTTTCTAGGTAGAATTTTGGCAACATTTCTACATGAAAGTTGGCCTAATTGGTGTCTAGTTTCACCTCCGTTTGGCCTCATACCAATTGGGTTCACAGTTTGGCACTTATGACCTAATTTAAGTACTGCCTTCAATACACAACCTGCACAAAGTACATACACTTCCAATTTGATATTCCTTTAATGACACTTCCATATATATATATTGCACACAATTCCAGCAACAATTTTGGGAAGAACATTCAAGTGCTCAATGCACACAATTCACCATTAAGTTTAACATTCACTTCTATCAAAATTCAACATATCTCAATGTCAATATTATACATACACTTCAACATAATCATACTTCAATATCACTTACACATGCTGCCCACAATTTAACACTAGCATATTTCATTAATAAACTACATATTCACACACAAATTCATAATTTAATAGGCTACCAAACATGGCAGTTTGCCCAAAGCATTGAGGTTCCATTTCACACCCTTAATTCAAGCACTATATGCACATACTTAGATTTTAACTTACTACATCCTCCATTTGAGTTAATCAACCATAATTTCCATCCATTAGAGGTAATAAAAACTCAAATACAACACATAATCATGGTTGCCGAAAATGGATCATTTCATTTCTCAAGATTTTCTTCATTTCTCTTCACCAAAATACTCACCTCAACCTAAACACAAGGTTTACTAAAGCAAGGGAGAGGTTTTGGACACTTACCACTTTTGAAGCTTATCAAAACTTCACCAAATCTTATTTTTCTTGTTGCTAATATCTTACCAAGGTAAGTAGGCAAGCTTTAATGAAGGAACCAAGTAAAAATGGTGGCTTGATCATGCACCCATGGAGGTTGCATGTGGGGCGGCCATGGTGATTTCCATGGTGAACTTCATTTCTCTCGGCTGGTTATTTCTCAAGGTGGAAGATGATGGTTCTACTGTCCCAAAAGCATATTTAGGTGTCCCAAATTAGGAGTTAGTGGAGCACCAACTTGGATTTTAATGTTAATTATTCAAAGTTTCATAAATTGGATTTTATCCCCCATTTCTTTCACTATTCTTATAATGTATCACAATTTAATTTTTTATGACATTTTCTAAGTGTAATATCATTTATTTTTAATGGACATTGAGGTCAAAAGGCAACCCTAGGTGTCAAATGACCAAAATGCCCCACTTCGGATTATATTCCCGATTTTTTGGTAACACCAATTTTTGTTTGTTTCTCGATTTTTCATTTTTCTTTGTACTAATTTATTAATTTTTCTTTAATAATTCTAGTGTCAATTATATTTCAATAGACCTTTACTTATGTCCCGAAATTAAATTTCAAGGGTTCTCCGCGGTCCTGGGGTCGGCAACGGCCTTCCCGGTGCGGTCACCCATCGCTGCAGTGCCTGCTCGTTTAACTTAGCTTTATTTTCTCTCTTTCATTTTTCTTTGATTTTTCTTGTATTTTCTTTTTATTTATTTCATCATTATATGTCTGTTGACTATCACCGAAGTGTAGTTCCAGACATCCTGACTTGCCTGGACTGTTATTTGGCCACTGGAGCAACGAGCGTCTGAGAACACGTCTGATGGGGATGTTACAACTCTTCCCCTCTAAATAAAAATCTTGTCCTCGAAATTTATCTGATGTGAAGAGCTAAGGGAACTGTTGCCTCATTGTCTCCTTGTCTCCCATTTTGCCTCTTCCATGTTGTGGTATCTCCATAGGATTTTCACTAGTAGAATTGTCTTTTTTCTGAGCTCTTTTACCTCTCGTGCCAAGATTTTAATTGGTTCTTCTTCATATGTCAGGTCAGGTTGTACCACAATTTCTTCTGCTGAGATGACATGTGAAGGATCTGATCTGTATCTTCTGAGCATCAAGACATGGAACACATTATGTATCTTGTCTAGCTCAGGTGGTAAGGCTAATTTGTAGGCTACTGGTCCCACACGTTCAATAACTTCATATGGGCCAATGAACCTAGGGCTTAATTTTCCCTTTTTCCTGAATCTCAGCACTTTCTTCCACGGTAATACTTTGAGAAATACCTTCTCACCAACTTCATACTCAATGTCGTTTCTTTTCAAATCAGCATAAGATTTCTATCGGTCTGAGGCAACTTTCAAATTGGCTTTTATCAGTTTCACCTTTTCCTCTGTCTGTTTTATCAGGTCTGGCCCCTCTAGCTTATCTTCACCCAACTCAGTCCAACATATAGGTGCTCTGCATTTTCTCCCATACAGTGCTTCATAGGGTGCCATTTATATGCTAGCTTGATAGCTATTGTTGTATGCAAATTCTGCCAGTGGAAGGTATCTGTCCCAACTTCCCTTAAACTCAATAACACAACTTCTCAACATATCCTCGAGGACCTATCACATATGTTCGATTATTATTATCATTATCAGTTCAATTATTGTTTACAATAACTCAATGAGTTTCAGAATTTACCTAGATCATTCTTTCTGACTATCCATCCGTCTGAGGATGAAAAGTCGTACTAAAATGGAGTTGTGTGCCCAAGGACTTTTGTAATTTCTTCTAAAATCCAGATGTAAGCCTCGGGTCTCTATCAGATATAATGGAAAGCGGAATTTCATGTAGTCTAACTATCTCACGGATATACAATTCTGCTAGCTTTTCCAGTGAGTAGTCGATTCATCGCGAGAAAATGTCGATTTGGTCAACCTATCCACAATCACCCATGCTGCATCATGCTTCTTCTGAGTGAGAGGCAGACCACTGACAAAGTCCATAGTGACTTGGTCCCATTTCTATTCAGGTATGTTTATGGGCTGTAACAAACCTGATGAAACTTGATGTTCTGCTTTGACTTGCTGACATGTCAAGCATCTAGTTACTTAGTCAACTATGTCCTTCTTCATACCTGGCCACCAGTATCAGAGTTTCAGGTCATGGTACATTTTTGTGCTTCCTGGGTGCATAACATACACACTGTTATGTACTTCTCTAAGAATATTGGTTTTCAATTCTTTATCATCTAGAACATACACTCTTTCTTTATAGTACAGGCACCCATTTTCTTTCATTCATATTCAGTTTCCTTTCCTTCAGTGATTTTGCCCATAACAGCCATTAATTTCTCATCTGTCTTCTGCCCATCCTGTATCTGTTATAATAGATTCGGCTTCACTTGCAACTCAGCCAAAATAACTCCATTATGAGTTAAGGACAGTTGGGCATTCAGAGATCTTAATGCTACAATTGATTTTCTGCTTAAAGCATCAGCAACTATATTTGCCTTTCTAGAGTGGTAGTCAATCACATAATCATAATCTTTTAGGAATTCAATCCATCACCTCTGTCTCAAATTAAGTTCCTTCTGGGTTGGCAGATACTTCAGACTCTTATTGTCTGTGTATATATAGCATTTTTCTCCATACAAGTAATGCCTCCATATCTTCTATGCAAAGATAATTGCTGCTAACTCTAAATCATGAGCAGGGTAATTTTTTTTATGTGGCCTTAATTACCTGGAAGCATATGCGACCACTTTCCCTTCTTGCATGAGTACACACCCTAACCCATTATGTGGCGCATCACTGTAGACTACAAAGTCTTTTCTAGACATTAGCTGTGTCACACCTTACCCCTCCGTAAGGCATAACATGATCCCGTAGAATACTTAATGAACTACCGAATTTCACCTACCGATAACTCATTAAGTACCCTACAAGGGATTTTAAAACGATTTTCTTACATTTTGGAAGTGGTGAGCATTTTGATGAGAATTAAAAATCATTTATTCAAGTTTAAATACTAGTAAAAATTTTTGTCCATTTTACTTTTGCCGCAATTTTTATAAAAATTTTGACAGAGTTCTGTTTGTTTTTGGAGGAAACCGTTCTTCAATTACCTGAGAAAAACACTCCCAAAATGTTTCACAACTCCCAACCACCAATAATTCTCAAATCAACTCAATTCAAGGCACATCAAATAATTTCACAATACAAATCAAGATTTCTCATCTCAAAATATTTAATATCTTCATTAACAAAACATAAAGTAGGAAATTCATATGTACAAATATTAAATTACCATAGAAAATCCAAAATAATATTATTACAATTTATTTACAACTGCTCAACTACATTGATACATACAACATTTCCATCTTTACATCAAAATTATCTACAAGGGTATAAAATAATACCCGTACAAAAGCTTGATGTGATCTTCAACTCGATGTGACTCACTCTGCTGCTTTTTCCTTGCTCTTATCTGCGACAGCAAAATAAGCCATCACTGAGTATGAAAATACTCAGTGGTGCACAATAAAAATTTAAAATGCCATAAATAAATCATTCATTGCCAAACATACTTTAAATATTTCTCAATCACATTTCACAAGTATCCAAGTTCATAATAACACCATTTTGTCAAATAATCTATTAAACACAGTTTAGTCAAACAATTTCATAAACACAGTGTTGCCGAGTCATACACAACTTAAGCCATAACACAAAATTTCCGATCAATGCCGCGTTGTACACCACGACAAAGCAATCTACAACCCCATTAATCGAAATCAATGAGGGAGGTGGCTAGCTAGCTAATGAGTACTCATCCGATCTCGACCTCAACTGGTAAGCCAGAGAGGGAGGAAAATAAACGATCTCAACCCTATAAATGGAGGAGGAATAATAAGTAACTGTCATGCTAAGTGTGAATAAAAAATCCATTTCAAACATTTCATTCAAATATTGCGTACAAAAATCAAATCAATTTCCAAAGTTACAATTTGATCACAAGGTGGTAATACAAAAGTTTATAAATTCATAATGCGTACTAAATCAATTTTTCAAGGATAAAATGCTTAAATAGGGTTTATTGTGCACAAACCTCAAGCGAGTCGTCCCTTAGCCTCGATTCGGTTCCTCGGGTTCCTTCCTGATATTCTTTTCAACTGAAACACACAATTTTACAATGTTTCAGTACTAGAACTTAACATAAATCCAAAATAAATTTAGCTTCACAATTACCTAGCTCTAACGTGCTAAATTCGATGTTCTTTAAATTTTGTGTTTTGGGTTACTATTCACTGCACTATTCAAGTTAAATAGTTGACTTTCTAAGGCTTAATAGGTATGGGAACTCTAACTTCACCCACATACCACATTTTGGTCATTAAACTTGTTGGTTTTGGTCATATTCTCAAAGCTTAGGTCATTTTGGCAAAATTGCCAATTTTCGGTTTTGGTGCTCCGAAGTTGCACTATTCCATTGGTCAATCTACTGTTGGAATTTGGCAAAACTTCCTTCACAGAAAATGTTCCTTATTGTCTTAAGTGTATTCTCATTTTTGGATCACCCCAATCAGAGTTTTGTAGCTCAAGTTATAGCCAAAATACAATTACTGTTCATGTGCACTGTTCATGCTGCAATTTTGGTTCTGGCAGATTTTTGGTCCAACTTCATTCAATAATTTGATTAAGTTAAGTCCATAATTTGGTCTGATTTCCTTCATACGAAATGTTCTACTATGTCTTAGGTTTCCATCGGTTCAAGAATCGCCTAAATCGGAGTTTTCTAGAGAGAGTTATAGCCATTGGAACTTTACTGCTCAATGGCAATTCTGCAGAGTTGCAGGTTCAATAATTCAACTTTGCTCAATAATTTGACTAGGTTAATGGCATAATTTGGGGTGGTGTTCTTCATGAAAGTTTTAGATCTATATCTTATCTAATTGATGGTAAAATTTCAGGTCAATTTGACCTGTCTAGCTCGAATTATGACCAAATAAACAGTTACTGTTCATTTGGTCAGTTTGGTGCAGTGGCAGCCTGCTCTCATTTCACTTTGGTCAATTGGTTCACCAAGTTTTAGTCAGTTTTTGGACATGGTTCCTTGATGAAAATTGTGCTATTTTATGTCTATTTTCATCTCCAATTGGTGGCATATCAATTGGACTTGTAAAATTTCTGTTTTGGTCCTTCAAAGTTGGTTTGGTCATGCTGCTAGCAGCATGATCAATTGACCTACGAATTTGTCTTCCATTCTAACAATTCCCATACATTTCCTTTGGTCATTATTGACCATTTTTCAGTCCACAATTGGTCAAAGATATCATTTATGCATTTCTCCAAAATTTGGTTCACAAACCCTAACATTCAAACCCCTAATCTCACTAATTCATTGTATTTAACTACATTAATGGTTTTAATGCTAATCATTCAACTAATTAAGGTTTCTACACTCATTCAAACTCATTAAATTCATACAATTCATACTCCCTTCAACCATATCAAAATTTCAACAATCGTCCTTCCCCCATATTTGTTTCATTTAATCAAGTTCTAAGCTCTCTTTCACAACTAATTATGCATTTAAAGAAGTAAAATGGTAAGTTAGCACACTAACCTTTCTTAAATCCTTCAAACCCTATCTTAAACTCTTCTTTCTTCTTGTAATTCTTCTTCTCAAGTTGTAATAACAAGCTTTAATGAAGTTTTTAGGGAAGTTATGTTGATTGGGTGAAGCAAATTAAGCTTAAAAGTAAACTTAAAGAAAAATCTTTCATGGAGGGTTTTTGGGAAGGAAGTGGGGCGGCAATTGGGAAGGAAGAAGAAAGGATTTTTGTTTTTTCTTTTCTTTTCTTTATTTATTTAGGCTTATGGAAGATCACAAAAAGTCCAATTAAATAATTCAACTAATTAATTTATTTTTGGCATCATGCATGAGATCATGCATGATGTCATCACTTTTGACTTTTTCATTTTCTTTTTTTTTCTATTTATTTTTTTCTATTAGTTCTTTAATTTAATTCTCGATTCCAAAATTTTCTTTTCTCCGATTTTATTTGACATTTAGGTTAGGAGTCAGCTCTCGGGGTCAATTGACCAAATTGCCCCTCGCCGGTTCATCCCGGTTTGCAAATAATTCCATATTTCTTTCGGCTCCCTGACCTAATTATTTGGCTGACTTAACAGTTCTTTTTCATGATTTTCTCTTTTCCACTGTGTTCATAAGGGTCCTAAGGACCGCAGCGTCACTTTTTACGGTTCGAAATTTGAGTTTAAAATGACTTCGTAGTCGTTCCCGCGGAGGTCACCCATCGCCGTGACTCTCGGCTCGTTTAACTTCTTATGTTCGATTTTTCTTATTTATACTTAACCAATTGGAAATCACTAATTATTAGTGTTTATGGTTTCTCTAGTTGTCTTAAGTATGGTTCTAATCCCCTTAATTGTCCGGACCAATCCGGCCACCGAATGATGAAATATACCAGGCTATACAAATAGGGGTGTTACAATTCTTCCCCCCTTAAATAAATTTTGTCTCGAAATTTTACCTGGTATCAATCTCTGAACAGCTGTGGGTGTTGTCTCCTCATGTCCTCCTCTCGTTCCCAAGTAGCCTCTTGGCCCGAATGATGGTTCCACAGCACTTTTACCAATGGTATCTGCTTGTTCCGTAGCTGCTTCACCTCATAAGCCAGAATCTTTATGGGTTCTTCTTCATATGTGAGGTCTGGATTCACTTCTATTTCTTCTATTGGTAGTAAATGAGATGGGTCTGATCGATACCTCCTCAACATCAACACATGGAAGACGTTATGTATCTTCTCTAACTCTGGAGGTAGTGCCAAACGATAAGCTAAAGGACCCACTCTTTCCAATACCTCATATAGCCCGATAAAATGAGGACTTAGTTTCCCCTTCCTGCCGAATCTCATAATCCTCTTCCAAGGAGAAACCTTGAGGAATACTTTCTCACCCACTGCATACTCAATATCCCTTCTTTTCAAATCAACATAGGACTTTTGACGGTCTGATGCAGCTTTAAGTTAACCTCTGATTACCCTAATTTTCTCTTCAGTCTGTTGAACAATTTCGGGTCCAATCATTTTTCTTTCACCCACGTCATCCCAACACAATGGGGTTCTACATTTCCTGCCATACAAAGCTTCATATGGAGGCATCCCAATGCTTGATTGGTAGCTGTTGTTATAAGCAAACTCAATCAAAGGCAAGTGTGTATCCCAATTACCCTCAAACTCAATCACACAAGCCCGTAGCATGTCCTCCAAGATCTGAATTACCCTCTTAGACTGGCCATCTGTCTGTGGGTGGAATGCAGTACTGAAGTTCAATCTAGTTCCTAAGGCTCTCTAAAGACTACCCCAGAATCTAGAAGTGAACCTAGGATCTCTGTCTGATACGATAGATACTGGCACTCCATGCAGTCTCACAATCTCATTGATGTATAACTTGGCCAATCTTTCTAAACTGTAGTCCATCCGAACTGGCAGAAAATGAGCAGACTTAGTTAGTCTGTCGACAATGACCCATACTGCATCATGACTCTTCTGTGTTCTCGGAAGTCCCATCACAAAATCCATTGTTATTCTTTCCCATTTCCATTCTGGCACTGACAGTGGATGTAATAACCCAGTTGGCACTTGATGCTCTGCCTTTACTTGCTGACAAGTTAGGCATTTGGATACAAACTCTGCCACATCTCTTTTTAAACCCATCCACCAGTAATGCTCCTTTAGCCCTCTATACATTTTTGTACCACCAGGGTGCATAGCATAAGGAGACTCATGTGCTTCCTTCAAAATGATCTGCCTCAAATCAACATCATTAGGAACACATATTCTACCCTGGTGTAGCAATAGACCATCATCTCTGATTGAGAACTCTGGTTTCTTGCCCTGCCGAACTTCCTCCAACAGCTTCGGATACTTTTCATCATTTTGAGCAGCCATTCTGATCTGATCAATTAACACTGGCTGTACATGCCATGCAACTGCTATCTGCTCATCATCATTAATCTCTAAACTGGCATGTAATGATCTCAACTCATGTACCAAAGACAAAGGAGTAACCTGTAGACTTGCCATAGTCTTGCGACTTAGGGCGTCAGCCACAACATTAGCTTTCCCTGGCTGATAGTCTATCAGACAATCATAGTCTTTTATCAACTCTAACCATCTCCTCTGTCTCAAATTCAACTCTTTTTGGGTGCCCAAATACTTCAAACTCTTATGATCTGTGTAGATGTAACACTTCTCCCCATACAAATAATGTCTCCAGATCTTAAGAGCAAACACGATAGCTGCAAGCTCTAAATCATGTGTCGGATAATTCCTCTCATGCGGTTTTAGCTGGCGTGATGCATAGGCAATGACATTTCGATCTTGCATCAATACACAGCCTAACCCATTGTGAGAAGCATCGCTGTAAACTGTATATTCTTTACCCGGTGTAGGTAAAGTCAGGACTGGAGCCTCTGTCAAACACCTCTTCAATTCATCAAAACTTTGCTGGCATTTGTCCATCCACTGAAATTTCACATCCTTTCTAAGTAGCTTGGTCAATGGAGATGCCAACATGGAGAATCCCTTTACAAATCGACGGTAGTATCCAGCTAACCCCAGAAAACTGCGAATCTCTGTGACATTTCTGGGTGGTTTCCAATTAAGGACAGCTTCAATCTTGCTAGGATCTACCTTAATACCCTCTTCTGATACTACATGCCCCAAAAAGGATATCTCCTTCAGCCAAAATTCACATTTCGACAATTTGGCGTATAGCTGTTTCTCCCTCAAAGTCTGCAGTACAATTCGCAGATGTCTATCATGCTCTTCTACATTCCTCGAATAGACCAATATATCATCAATAAATACCACAACAAACTGGTTGAGGTATGGTCTGAAGATAGTGTTCATCAGATCCATAAAAGCAGCCGGAGCATTAGTTAACCCGAATGGCATGACCAAGAACTCATAATGGCCATAGCGGGTTCTGAAGGCAGTTTTAGAAATACTCTGCTCTTATACTTTCAGTTGATAATAACCTGATCTCAGGTCAATTTTGGAGAACACAGCTGCACCTCTTAACTGATCAAACAAGTCATCAATACGAGGCAATGGGTATCTGTTCTTTATTGTCACCTTATTCAACTGCCGATAGTCAATGCATAACCGGAGAGTGCCATCCTTCTTCTTAACAAACAATACTGGCGCTCCCTAAGGTGATACACTAGGGCGGATGAAGCCCTTATCAAGTAACTCTTGCAATTGTACTTTCAATTCTTTTAGTTCTGCAGGTGCCATTCTATATGGTGTTATGGAGATTGGGTCCACACCAGGCATAACATCAATTTCAAACTGCACTTCTCTTTCTGGAGGTAATCCTGGCAATTCATCAGGAAATACATCTGAAAAGTCACATACAGTAGGAATGTCCTTCAGTGCTAGACTCCCCACTTGGGTGTCTATCACATGTGCCAAGTACGCCTCACACCCTTTTCTAATCATTTTCCTGGCCAGTGCAGCTAAAATGATGTTTGAAGGCAATAACGGTCTCTCCCCATGTATTACTACATCACAATACTGAGGAAGGCCAAAAGTGACTGTTTTCAGTCTACAGTCAATCATGGCGTGATGCCTGGCTAACCAATCCATGCCCAGGATAATGTCATAATCTCTGAAGGGCATTTCAATTAAGTCAGACAGAAAAGTGTGTCCTTGGATCACCAAAGGACAGTCCCTATATAGCCTATTTACCTTGACCTCCTGGCCTAATGGACTAGTTACTAGCACATCATAGTCCATTGGTACACACTAAATAGCAGTAGGACACATCACACTAGCACTAACATATGAATGTGTGGAGCCAGGATCAAATAACACATACACATCTTGGTCAAGGATGGAGAAAATACCAACTACAACATCTGATGTTTCAGCCTCTTCCCTCTGACGCATGGTATACACTCTAACTGGTGCGCCACTGGATGCTGGCTGGTTAACAGTGCTCTGACTTCCAGGGGTGTTACCAGGACCCCTACCTCTGCCTCTACCTCTAGCAACTGACGGTGACCCTCTAGGTGCAGAGACTTGGGTTGATCCTTCAGATGTGGCAAAAGATCCAGACCGGCGCGGACTAGGGCAATCCTTAGCGAAATGTCCGCTTCCTTCACAGTTAAAACATGCACCAGTAGCCTTGAAACAAACCCCACCATGAGTTCTACCACACGTTTCACACTACCGGACCGAGAAAGATCCTCGAGAAGCTTGTTGGGTTGGCTGACCAGACCAAGGTGTTCTTTGGCCAGAAAATCTACCTCTGCCTCTACGGGAGCTAGATCCCCCAAACTGTTTCCTCTTGCCAGAACCACTTTCAGATGCTTGCCCCGTAGTCTTTTCAGTTTTCTCTTGTGTACCCTTCTTCACTGCCCCTTCAGATTCTATCCTTTCCAATTCCAGGCCCTGTGAGATCAATTCAGCAAAATTCTGATGTCTGAAACCCACTACTTGCATTCTCAGACTTGGCATTAATCCGGACTCAAACCTCTTGCATCTATCTCTGGGGGTGGAGACTAAGCTTCCAGCATAGTGGCTTAGCCTTGAGAAATCTCTCTCATATTCTCTCTGATTCGGTTCCCTTGTTTCAAACTCAAGAATTCTTGCAACTTCATGTCCACATATGCATCGAGAACCCATTTCTGTCGGAACTCCCTCAAAAAGTCTGTCCATGTCAGCATAGGTGGCTCAACCAGGCTGTGGGGGATGGTCTTCCACCATTCAAACGCATCCCCTTGCAACAAGGAAACAGAATACTCAAACTTCAGCTCTTCCGTACATTGCAGCTTTCTGAAAACTCGTTTCATTCTTTCCAACCACTGTTCTGCCTCCAGTGGATCCACAGTGCCATTAAACTCAGTGGCCCCAAATTTCATCAATTTTTTATACTGCCGAGCTGAGGGCTGTGGTTGTGCTACAGGTACTGGCATCTGAGATTGGGGTGGCACATTACCCGCCATTTGCTGAAAGAAGGCAGCCATCTGCTGCATAAATTGAGCAGAAATCGCGTGGCCGGAGCAGAGCAGAGTGGTGACCCACTCACATTCGAGGTCTTTGGGGCTTCCCCTTGAACCTCAGCCTCAATAGATTGTTCTTCGGAATGATCTCCTCCTTCCATTCCGTTTTCTCAAATTTTCTACTTCCTGAGATTAAACACAAGGAGGTTGACCTCCGTTAGTGCATATTCACGATGTAAATATGTCATATGTATCAATTAAAAACACTTGAGCAATTGTACTTGTCAATAAAATGTTCATACACATAGTCAAAATTTATTGAAAAACCATGCTCTGATACTACTAAAACATGTCACACCTTACCCCTCCGTAAGGCAAAACATGATCCCGTAGAATACTTAATGAACTACCGAACTTCACCTACCGATAACTCATTAAGTACCCTACAAGGGATTTTAAAACGATTTTCTTACATTTTGGAAGTGGTGAGCATTTTGATGAGAATTAAAAATCATTTATTCAAGTTTAAATACTAGTAAAAATTTTTGTCCATTTTACTTTTGCCGCAATTTTTATAAAAATTTTGACAGAGTTCTGTTTGTTTTTGGACGAAACCGTTCTTCAATTACCTGAAAAAAACACTCACAAAATGTTTCACAACTTCCAACCACCAATAATTCTCAAATCAACTCAATTCAAGGCATTTCAAATAATTTCACAATACAAATCAAGATTTCTCATCTCAAAATATTTAATATCTTCATTAACAAAATATAAAGTAGGAAATTCATATGTACAAATATTAAATTACCATAGAAAATCCAAAATAATATTATTACAATTTATTTACAACTGCTCAACTACATTGATACATACAACATATCCATATTTACATCAAAATTATCTACAAGGCTATAAAATAATACCCGTACAAAAGCTTGATGTGATCTTCAACTCAGTGACTCACTCTGCTTTTTCTTGCTCTTATCTCATGATAAAGAAAATAAGCCATCGCTGAGTATAAAAATACTCAGTGGTGCACAATAAAAATTTAAAATGCCATAAATAAATCATTCATTACCAAACATACTTTAAATATTTCTCAATCACATTTCACAAGTATCCAAGTTCATAATAACACCATTTTGTCAAATAATCTATTAAACACAGTTTAGTCAAACAATTTCATAAACACAGTGTTGCCGAGTCATACAAAACTTAAGCCATGACACAAAATTTCCGATCAATGCCGCGTTGTACACCACGACAAAGCAATCTACAACCCCATTAATCGAAATCAATGAGGGAGGTGGCTAGCTAGCTAATGAGTACTCATCCGATCTAGACCTCAACTGGTAAGCCAGAGAGGGAGGAAAATAAACGATCTCAACCCCATAAATGGAGGAGGAATAATAAGTGATTGTCATGCTAAGTGTGAATAAAAAATCCATTTCAAACATTTCATTCAAATATTGCATACAAAAATCAAATCAATTTCCAAAGTTACAATTTGATCACAAGGTGGCAACACAAAAGTTCATAAATTCATAATGCGTACTAAATCAATTTTTCAAGGATAAAATGCTTAAATAGGGTTTATTGTGCACAAACCTCAAGCGAGTCGTCCCTTAGCCTCGACTCGGTTCCTCGGGTTCCTTCCCGATATTCTTTTCAACTGAAACACACAATTTTACAATGTTTCAGTACTAGAACTTAACATAAATCCAAAATAAATTTAGCTTCACAATTACCTAGCTCTAACGTGCTAAATTCGACGTTCTTTAAATTTTGTGTTTCGGGTTACTATTCACTGCACTATTCAAGTCAAATAGTTGACTTTCTAAGGCTTAATAGGTATGAGAACTCTAACTTCACCCACATACCACATTTTGGTCTTTAAACTTGTTGGTTTTGGTCATTTTCTCAAAGCTTAGGTCATTTTGGCAAAATTGCCAATTTTTGGTTCCGAAGTTGCACTGTTCCATTGGTCAATCTACTGTTGGAATTTGGCAAAATGTCCCTCATAGAAAATGTTCCTTATTGTCTTAAGTGTATTCTCAGTTTTGGATCACCCCAATCGGAGTTTTGTAGCTCAAGTTATAGCCAAAATACAATTATCGCTCACGCAATCGCTCATGCTGCAATTTTTGTTCTGGCAGATTTTTGGTCCAAATTCATTCAATAATTTGATCAAGTTAAGTCCATAATTTGGTCTGATTTCCTTCATACGAAATGTTCTACTATGTCTTAGGTTTCCATCGGTTCAAGAATCACCTAAATCGGAGTTTTCTAGAGAGAGTTATAGCCATTGGAACTTTACTGCTCAATGGCAATTCTGCAGAGTTGCAGGTTCAATAATTCAACTTTGCTCAATAATTTGACTAGGTTAATGGCATAATTTGGGGTGGTGTTCTTCATTAAAGTTTTAGATCTATATCTTATCTAATTGCTGGTAAAATTTCAGGTCAATTTGACCTGTCTAGCTCGAATTATGACCAAATGAACTGTTCATTTGGTCAGTTTGGTGCAGTGGCAGCCTGCTCTCATTTCACTTTGGTCAATTGGTTCACCAAGTTTTAGTCAGTTTTTGGCCATGGTTCCTTAATGAAAATTGTGCTATTTTATGTCTATTTTCATCTCCAATTTGTGGCATATCAATTGGACTTGTAAAATTTCCGTTTTGGTCCTTCAAAATTGGTTTGGTCATACTGCCAGCAGCATGACCAATTGACCTACGAATTTATCTTCCATTCTAACAATTCCCATACATTTCCTTTGGTCATTATTGACCATTTTTCAGTCCACAATTGGTCAAAGATATCATTTATGCATTTCTCTAAAATTTGGTTCACAAACCCTAACATTCAAACCCTAATCTCACTAATTCATTGTATTTAACTACATTAATGGTTTTAATGCTAATCATTCAACTAATTAAGGTTTCTACACTCATTCAAACTCATTAAATTCATGCAATTCATACTCCCTTCAACCAGATCAAAATTTCAACAATCGTCCTTCCCCCATATTTGTTTCATTTAATCAAGTTCTAAGCTCTCTTTCACAACTAATTATGCATTTAAAGAAGTAAAATGGTAAGTTAACACACTAACCTTTCTTAAATCCTTCAAACCCTATCTTTAACTCTTCTTTCTTCTTGTAATTCTTCTTCTCAAGTTGTAATAACAAGCTTTAATGAAGTTTTTAGGGAAGTTATGTTGATTGGGTGAAGCAAATTAAGCTTAAAAGTAAGCTTAAAGAAAAAGCTTTCATGGAGGGTTTTTGGGAAGGAAGTGGGGCGGCATTTGGGAAGGAAGAAGAAAGGATTTTTGTTTTTTTTTTTCTTTTCTTTTCTTTATTTATTTAGGCTTATGGAAGACCACAAAAAGTCCAATTAAATAATTCAACTAATTAATTTATTTTTGGCATCATGCATGAGATCATGCATGACGTCATCACTTTTGACTTTTTCATTTTCTTTTTTTTTTTCTATTTATTTTTTTCTATTAGTTCTTTAATTTAATTCTCGATTCCAAAATTTTCTTTTCTCCGATTTTATTTGACAGTTAGGTCAAGAGTCAGCTCTCGGGGTCAATTGACCAAATTGCCCCTCGCCGGTTCATCCCGGTTTGCAAATAATTCCATATTTCTTTTGGCTCCCTGACCTAATTATTTGACTGACGTGATTTTCTCTTTTCCACTGTGTTCATAAGGGTCCTAAGGACCGCCGCGTCACTTTTTACGGTTCGAAATTTGAGTTTAAAATGACTTCGCAGTCGTTCCCGAGGAGGTCACCCATCGCCGTGACTCTCGGCTCGTTTAACTTCTTATGTTCGGTTTTTCTTATTTATACTTAACCAATTGGAAATCACTAATTATTAGTGTTTATGGTTTCTCTAGTTGTCTTAAGTATGGTTCTAATCCCCTTAATTGTCCGGACCGACACCGGTCACCGGAACAGTGAAATATATCAGGCTATACAAATAGGGGTGTTACAAGCTGTGTTAACACTGGTGCCTTTGTCAACATAGCCTTCAGCCTCTCAAAACTGGCTTGACACTTGTCATTCCAGTGAAATTGCATATTCTTGTGTAGTAATTTGGTCATTGGAGCAGCTATCAGGGAAAATCCCTTTATAAATCTTCTATAATATCCAGCTAACCCCAAGAAACTTCTGATCTCAGTTGTATTTCTGGGAGGCTTCCATTCCATCACTGTTTTAATCTTCTTGGGATCCACTCTAATCCCTTCAGCTGATACTACATGTCCAAGGAATGCAATCTCATTCAATCAAAACTCACACTTGGACAATTTAGCATACAGTTTCTTCTCTTTTAGAGTCTGCAGAACAATTCTCAAATGCTCATCATGTTCTGCTTTATCCTTGGAATACACCAGGATGTCATCAATGAAGACCACTACGAACCGATCTAAGTATGGATGGAAGATACGGTTCATAAGGTCCATGAATGCTGCTGGAGCGTTTGTTAACCCAAATGGCATCACCAGGAATTCATAATGCCCATACCGGGTTCTAAATGCAGTCTTAGGCATATCTGCATCCTTAACCCTTAGCTGATGATACCCTGATCTGAGATCAATCTTAAAAAACACACTGGCTCCCTTCAACTGATCAAACAGATCGTTAATTCTAGGCAACGGATACTTGTTCTTCATTGTTACTCTGTTTAACTGCCGGTAGTCAATACATAACCTCAGTGTCCCATCTTTCTTCTTTACAAACAGTACCAGAGCTCCCCACGGTGACACACTGGGGCATATAAACCCCTTGTCTAATAATTCTTGCAGCTGGATTTTTAACTCTTTCAATCTAGCAGGTACCATCCTATATGGAGCAATTGAAATTGGAATTGTACCTGGCATAATCTCAATAGCAAATTCAACTTTCCTTTCTAGTGGTAAACTAGGCAATTCCTCAGGAAATACCTTACAGAAATCCCTTACTGTGGGTATGTCAGACAAGTCAAGTTTACCTTGCCTAGTGTCAACCACATGTGCTAGATAGGCTTCACACCCTTTTCTCAACCATCTCCTTGCAACTGTAGCTGAGATGATATTGGACAAGAAATCTGTCCTTTCACCCATAACTATTATTTCTTCGTTCTCAGCAGTTTTCAGAGAGATTCTCTACAATTTACAATCTACTATTGCCTGATGATGGGATAACCAATCCATTCCCAAAATCACATCAAACTCATGAAAAGGCAGTTCGATCAAGTCTACTGAGAACTCTTTCCCTTGAATCTTCAATGGACAACCCTTATACACCTTGTTTACTATCACACTGTGGCCTAGCGGATTTGTGACCAGGATGTCTTAGTCACTTTCCTTTACTGGTATTCCCTTTTATATGGGCAGCTTGATACAAATATATGAATGAGTAGATCAAGGATCCACTAATGCATGCACAAAAGTATTATAGAGGAGGAACGTACCCTTGATGACATCTGGAGCATCCTGTTCCTCCTATGCCTTCATAGCATAGGCTCTGGCTGGTTTTCTACCTTCTGCTCTCTCCATAAATTCTGATATAGGTTTCTGTGAAGTACCGGCTACCTTAGCCTTACCCGGCTTTCTACCCCTTGGAGTTGGAGGGGCAGGCCTATCAGTTGATATCGGAGTGGATGTAGTAGTTTTGCAAGGACAATCTCGAACTAGGTGGTCTGTAGATCCACACCGTAAACAAGCACCTATCATCCTCTAACATTCGCCCTTATGCCATTTTTGGCAATGTGGGCAAGCAACAGATACTGTTGGGTCTGGTCCCCTGTACCCTGTCCCTGGAGAGCTAGCCATTGAAAGGGTGGACTGGCCTCTCCTTGGTGCAAACTGAGATTTGGGCCTCTGTGACTGACCCTGACTTAGTGCTCTACTGAAACTCTGAGTAGGAGAACCTCTGAATTTCTTACTAGGGGCAGAAGATGTACCGGTTTGACCCTGACCTCTTTTCTACTGTCTGTCCCTTCTGTTCTGCTCATTCATTCTAACCTTTTCAACCTTCAGTGCAGCTTCTACTAACTTGGCAAACTCTGTAATCCCTAAAGCTGTAATCATTACTTTAATGTTATTATTGAGTCCTTCATCAAATCTCTTGCATCTCTTTGCCTCATTAGGGACTATTTCCCGCCCATAGTGGCTCAGTCTGACAAATTCTCTTTCATATTCAGCCACTGTCAGCTGTCTCTGGCGTAGGGTAATAAACTCCCTTCTCTTCTCTTCTAGGTATACACTGCCCACACACTTCTTTCTGAACTCAGTGAGAAAGAAATCCCAAGTTATTTGTTCTGGTAGCACCTTACTAGTCACTATATCCCACCATTGGTATGCATCATCTTGTAGTAGTGATACAACAGCTTCCAAATTCTGCTCTGGAGTACAATGAAGTTGTTTCAAAACTCTTCCAGTTCTGTCCAACCAGTTTTCAGCTGTGACAGAATCATCTTCCCTTTTGCCTAGAAAATCCACTGCTCCAAACTTCCTGAGTCTCTCCATATGAGATTTTTGATGTGGAGGTGGTGGTGGTGGCATAACTCCTGCCATCTGTCTAAAGAACTCAGCCATTTGCTGAAATGTGGCTGGTGCACCTAGTACTGGTGGAGCAGGTTCCCTCCTGTCTCCTGGTTTAGTCATAGATGGAGCATGACTTTCCACTTCCTCATCGACCGCTCTCTGTGATGTGGAGTCCATATTATGATCAAAATAACAAAACAAATCAAAAGATCTGCATTAGAGTCATCTTAACACTTACAATGCAATGCATGATATGTAATCTATCTAGGTCCAGAAACGCCTAAACCGTGCTCTGATACCACTAAATGTAACACCCCTCACCCGTCTACAAAATAGCCGAGCAAGGCGTGCTACACAGCGTGCCGGAACACCTAGTCTATGATTATTTCATTTCCTGAGCTCAATTTGATTTTAAGAAGTCTTTTATGTAATATTCATATCATGCTGATACTATTTTCATACTTTGATAAAATCAGTGTTTCAAGATTGGTAATAAAAATTTGGCAAGGTGCCGTCTGTATTTTGGACAACTGTCCTTCCAAACCTGTTGAAAACAATTTAATATGATACTATCAAAATCTCAAATATTTCATAGTCTCTATTTCTCAGTAAAGTCAATAGACTTTTACAGTCATTAAATAGTTTCATAATACAGTCTATAATAATTTAAATATATCCAGAAAATCTCCATGTTATTTAATATGTACAACATATTACAAACTTTAGAGCTTTCATAATATTACAAAATACAGGGTCGAATTTCAAAAATACAACAAAAGTACAAAATACAAGATATCATAAGTCCTACCATGTATGCAATGCAGTGTAGATGACTCTGGACTCCTGTGCAGATCTGATGTCTCACCAGGTCGTAGGTTTGTTGGGCTCCCCAGCTGTGTCTCTGATACCTACGCGTTACAAAAGCAACGCGCTAAGCAATTTTGCTTAGTGGTGCCAAATATAAAGAAATATACACTAAAATAAAGTAAATAAAGTGTTTACGAATTTTTGGTAATGCATTATGTCAGTAGACTGCATTTAACTATTTGAATTTAATAGTACTTGAATTACTGCTTATGTAGCCTATATACTGACTAGACTGGATAAACGGATATACTGGCACTGGGTACCTATTACCTCGGGCCGTCACACCATCAGTCACAAAGTGTCTCCCAGTGTGCAAATAGCGTGGCTAAAAAGCCATATAGTCAATCTAGCGATAAGCCAAAAATAAATACACAATATGTATAGCCGTAGGCTATTAAAGTCACAGTGCGGCATAATAAGCCGTAAAAACATAGTATGGCATGAAGCCATTTACAAAACAGCTGTTAGAATCCTATTGGCATGCCAACCTATCCAAACTAGTCAACTAGGCAAACTAGGGCACATTATAAATTAATTGTTTAATTTTTCAATTTTTAGAGTTTACTAACTATTATGTAATTCATAAGTCAATGCATATGTTGACCTTTTTAGGTACTATGGATAAGTGGTTTCTAGCATCAACATGTCACATATTGTAATTCAATATGCTGCCAATATAGTGCAATTTACCATTTTGATAAGATGGTATTCATTGCCAAATTGCTTCAAGCATCATTGTATGTAAATGTCAAATTCTTAATTTTTGGTGTGCTAGATTGCTAGATTGGTCTAGCTTAAAGTCCTATTTCTCTTGGTTTTTAGCTTCTGGTCAAAGAAGCAAAATTGTAGCTCTATGTCTTATTGCATGCGGGGCAAAATTTCAGGTCATTCTGAGTTGTATAGACCAAGATATGGTCAATTTTCTAAAGCTGGACAGATTGCATCTTTAGTGCAAAATTTGGTCAATTTTAGGTCACTTTTAGTTCTGACAGTTTTGGTACCTGAATTTGTGGAAGCTATTTGACTTGGTTCTGGCCATTTCTGGGCTTTGGTGTCTTCATAAGAATTATATTTCTATGTCTAAGCTATCCATGGTAAAAATTTCAGGTCAATTGGATCTGTTTTGAGTGAGTTATGGTCATCCTAATAACTACTATTTATATAGTCAAAAATCTGGGTTGCAAGGTTGCTATTCCGGATTTGGTCATTTTTAAAGTCAGTTTTTAGGCAGAATTTTGACAATATTTCTACATGAAAGTTGGCCTATTTGGTGTCTAGTTTCACCCCCCATTGGCCTCATACCAATTGAGTTCACAATTTGGCACTTATGACCTAATTTAGATACTGCCTTCAATACACAACCTGCATAAAGCACATATACTTCCAATTTGATATTCCTTCTCCTCCTCATTACTTCAATATTCAATCAATGACACTTTCATATGTATATATATATATATATATATATATATATATATATATATATATATATATATATATATATATATTGTACACAATTTCAGCATCAATTTTGGGCAGAACATTCAAGTGCTCAATGCACACAATTCACCATTAAGTTCAACATTCACTTCTACCAAAATTCAACATATCTCAATGTCAATATTACACATACACTTCAACATAATCATACTTCAATATCACTTACACATGCTGCCCACAATTTAACACTAGCATATTTCATTAATAAACTACATATTTACACACAAATTCATGATTTAATAGGCTGCCAAACATGGCAGTTTGCCCAAAGCATTAAGGTTCCATTTCACACCCTTAATTCAAGCACTATATGCACATACTTAGATTTTAACTTACTACATCCTCCATTTGAGTTAATCAACCATAATTTTCATCCATTAGAGGTAAGAAAAACTCTAATATAACACATAATCATGGCTGCCGAAAATGGATCATTTCATTTCTCAAGATTTTCTTCATTTCTCTTCACCAAAATACTCACCTCAACCTAAACACACGGTTTACTAAAGCAAGGGAGAGGTTTTGGACACTTACTACTTTTGAAGCTTATCAAAACTTCACCAAATCTTATTTTTCTTGTTGCCAATATCTTTCTCAAGATAAGTAGGTAAGCTTTAATGAAGGAACCAAGTAGAAATGGTGGCTTGATCATGCACCCATGGAGGTTGCATGTGGGTCGGCCATGGTGATTTCCATGGTGAACTTTATTTCTCTCGGCTGGTTATTTCTCAAGGTGGAAGATGATGGTTCTGCTGTCCCAAAGGCATATTTAGTTGTCCCAAATTAGGAGTTATTGGAGCACTAACTTGGATTTTAATGTTAATTATTCAAAGTTTCATAAATTAGATTTTATACCCCATTTCTTTCATTATTCTTATAATGTATCACAATTTAATTTTTCATGACATTTTCTAAGTGTAATATCATTTATTTTTAATGGAAATTGAGGTCAAAAGGCAACACTAGGTGTCAAATGACCAAAATGCCCCACTTCGGATTATATTCCCTATTTTTCGGTAACAATGATTTTTGTCTGTTTCTCGATTTTTCATTTTTCTTTGTACTAATTTATTAATTTTTCTTTAATAATTATAGTGTCAATTATATTTCAATAGACCTTTATTTACATCCCGAAATTAAATTTCGAGGGTTCTCCGCGGTCCTGGGGTCGGCAATGGCCTTCCCGGTGAGGTTACCTATCGCTGCAGTGCCGGCTCATTTAACTTAGCTTTATTTTCTCTCTTTTATTTTTCTTTGATTTTTCTTGTATTTTCTTTTTATTTATTTCATCATTATATGTCTGTTCACTATCACCGAAGTGTAGTTCCAGACATCCTAACTTGCCTGGACTGTTATTTGGCCACTGGAGCAACAGAACGTACAGAACACGTACAGTGGGGATGTTATATTAACCCGGCCTCAAAACGTTTACATCATTCTCTAGGACTGGTAAGTAGGCTTCCTGCATAATGACTCAATCGAGAGAAGTTTCTCTCATATTCTGCTACTGTTCTGCTTCCCTGTTTCAGACTTAAGAACTCCTGTAGCTTCTGGTCCATATAGGCATCTGGGATATATTTTTGTCTGAACGCTCTGAGAAAGTCGTCCCATGTCAGAACTGGGGGTTTCACCAAACTATGGGGAATGGTTTTCCACCAGTCATATGCATCTCCCTGAAGAAGTGAGACTGAGTATTCAAACTTCAGCTCATAAGTGCAGTGTAACTTCCTAAAACTCTTTCCATCCTTTCCAACCATTGTTTAGTCTCTAGCGGATCCACTGTCCCCTTGAACTTAGTAGCCCCATATTTAATCAGCTTGTCATACTGCCTAGGTGAAGGCTGTGGTTGAACCACTGGTGTCTGCAGTGGGGCTTGAGTAGACATGTTACCAGCCATCTGTTGGAACATTGCAGCCATCTGCTGTGCAATCTGAGCAGGGAACTGCGGTACTGAGGGGGTTGGTGCGGCTGATCCACTCACATTGTGTAGGGTTGGGGCATCCCCTTGTACGTCAGCCTCTATAGATTGATCGACTAAACGATCCCCCTCTTCCATAGTCAATTTAAAGATCTAAGGCCTCCTGAACAAATAACACAAGGAGAGTTCCTCCTATTAGTGTATATTTATAATGTAATGTACTGTATGTATCAAACAATGACATTGAGCAGTTGTACTATGAAGAAAGAATATTCAAATTACAGGTGAAAACAGAATTTAAAAACTAGCTCTGATACCACAAAAACATGTCACACCCTACCCCTCTGTAAGGCATAACATGATCCCGTAGTATACCTAATGAATTACCAAACTTCGCCTACTGATAACCCATTAAATACACTACAAGGGATTTTAAACCTTTTCTTACTTCTTTTTACAGTGGTGAGCACTATTGACAGGTGTTAAAAATTATCTTTTACTGAAGTGAAACCAAATAACAAATTTAAGTATCAATAATTTCTGTAAAAATTTTGGTATAGTGCCATCTGTATTTTGAATAAAACAGTTCTTCAAAAACCTGTAAAAAGCACTTCCAATATATTTCTACAATCCCAAACTCCAATAAATTTGTTCAACACAATAAATTCCTCAACCATTTTCAACTCAATTCAACAACCATTTTCCAGTGTTTCCAAAAGATGAGATAAAGGACATATGTCACAATATTTTTACAAGCCAAAATAATTTACAATTTTAGTTTACAACTGCTCAAGACCAAGTGCAATATATACATACAGTGTACATACATTACAACAAAAACTACAAAATATGGTATACTCAATATACCCGGTGAAATCTCAAAATGTAGCACAAGCAGCCTACTCTGTTGCTCTGTCCGTCTGTCTACCTGTGACAGCAATGAAAAAGCTATCGCTGAGTAAAATTTACTCAGTGGTGCACAATAACAATTTAAAATGCGGTATATAAAACTTTTATTGACAATTTACAATTCAAACAATTCACAATTTTTCAAAGCTCATATAACACAAATTTGATCAAACAATTGAATAATACAGTATTGTCAATCAATAACACAATTTAGGTCATGACATAAATTTTTCAAACATGCCATGTTGTACACCACGACAAGGCAAACTCACCCCACTAATCGAAATCAATGAGGGAGGTGGCTAGCTAGCTAATGAGTACTCATCTAAACTCACCTCAGACTGGCAAGCCAGAGAGGGAGGAAAGCGATCAAATATCAAACTCAACCCCACTAGTGGAGGAGGAACATATTAATATTATCATACTAAGTGTGAATCAAAACAATTCCAAATCAACATATTTAAATATTTCATACAAACTACAAATCATATTTTATCTCAAAATTTCCATTTACAAGGTAGACAACACAATAATTTCTAAATAAAATTACCAAAACCAAAACAATTAAAAACTATTCATAACTCATTTCGCCAAATAAAGTTTCTAATAAAGCAGTGAATATAAAAAGTATTGTGCACAGACCTCGGATGAGTCACCTCTTGGCCTTGACTCAATGTTCCTTATGCTCTTCAATATCCTTTTCAACTGAAACACACAATTTAAAGTGTTTCAGTACTCAGTTAAATTGTTTCTAATCATAAGATTCCATAATTAATTTATTTAATTCTATTATTTTCCTTAGTCAACCTATAATGTTGACCCTTGATGCACTCTAGGTGAATTAGGTTTAATGTTACCAATACAGTGCAATTTACCATTTTTACAAGTTGGCATTCATTGCCAAGTTATTTCAAGCATCATTGTATATAAATGTCAAGTTCTCAATTTTTTGTGTGCTAAATTGGTCTAGCTTAAAGTCCTATTTCTCTTGGTTTTTAGCTTCTGGTCAAAGAAGCAAAATTGTAGATCTATGTATTATTGCATGCAGGGCAAAATTTGAGGTCATTCTGACTTGTATAGACCAAGATATGGTCAATTTACCAAAACTGGACAGATTGCACTAAAATGGTAACTTTAGGTCATTTTTAGGTCATTTCTGGTTCTGGCAGTTTTTATACCCGAATTTATGCAAGCATTTTGACTTGCTTATGGTCATTTCTGGGTTTTAGTGTCTTCATAAGAGTTGTAGCTCTATGTCTAATCTATTCATGGTTAAAAGTTCAGGTCATTTGGGCCTGTTTTGAGTGAGTTATGGTCAAAACACTAACTGCTGCCCAAATGGCCAATTTTCAGGTTTTCATGTCACTAATCCAGATTTGGTCATTTTTTAAGTCACTTTCTAGGCAGAATTTTGGTAGACTTTCTTCATGAAAGTTGGCACATTTTGTGCCTAGTTTCACCTTCAATTGGCCTCGTACCAATTGGAGCCACACACTTAGGTTTACAGGTCCATTTGCACACTGCCCTCTACATGCTTTTCAAACACCAAACCAACACACATTCACCAACTACCTCCTCACTTCTCCATACCATTCTGCATTTGGCACTAACCAAAACCATTCAATTCTCTACATTATAGGTCAACTTGGATAGAATATAAACACTTTCAAAATACACCAAATGCAGTCACAATTCACAAGTTCAATCCCAACAATATATATACATAAATACTTCTAATTATCACACATACTTCCATTAACAATTTGCCTACCTTATCACTATTGTCCACACACATATATGCTGCCATTTTTTTTGTACAATATTTCAACAATATTTCATGAACTTAAACACTTCAATCTTTATCATGAGGCTGCCACAAGTTTACACATACCCATTAACTTTCATTTTCACTTTTCAAGCTTACAAATCAAACTTTACATATGGAATTCAACTTCAATACAATTAAACATTTAAATCAACATCCAAACAACCATTTACATGCAAAGACAAGCTGTTCATGATGAAGTTTCATGGCTGCCGAAATGGCTCAACTCCAATAATTCATCAAACCTCAAAAATTATTCCATAATTCAACTACCCACAACCTTAGTTATACTTTTAATGAAACAAGGATTGAAAATAACCACTTACCTCTTTTGGACTTCTTCAAAACCTCACCAAAATTTATCTTTCTTGCTCCCTTATTGCTGCCCAAGGTGTGTAGGGAAAGATTAATGAAGGAAGTTCAAGAATTTAGCTTGAAATGAAGGTGATCTCAAGCTTGAATGGGTGGTTTTCATGGAGAAAAGTTGGGACACCATTTTCGGCCATGGGAGAGCTTGGTGAGGATGATGAAGTGAGCGGAGGATTCTGTCCTCATTTTAAGTATTAATGTATCTACTTAGTGCTCCACTAAACCTAGATTAATTATATTATAATATAAGATTTCAAAAATTACAATTTTAACCTTAATTTCTCTTAATTTGCATTTTATCTTTAATTCCATTTTTCATTTGATTTTCCCAAATGTAATACCATTTATTTTTCATTGACATTTAGGTCAAAAGCCAACTCTAGGTGTCAAATGACCGCAATGCCCCTATTCGGGTTGTATTTTCGATTTTTCGGTAACACCAATTTTTGCTGGTTTCTCTATTTCTCGTTTTTCTTTATGCTAATTAATTAATTTTTCTTTGATATTTCTAATGACATTTATACTTCAATAAGTCTTTAATTATGTCTCGAAACTAAATTCCGAGAGTTCCCTGCAGTCCTGGGGTAGGCTATTGCCTGCGTCGTAACTTTCCCGTGCGATCACCCATCGCTGCGGTGCTGGCTCGTTTAACTTAGCTTCATTTCATTGCTATTATTTTTCCTTTGTTTTTCTTGTATTTTCCTTTCTTTTATTTCATTATTTTATGTCTCCTCACTACTTTTAAATGTAGTTCTAGGCATCCTAGCTGTCCGGACAACACTAGTCACCAGAACAGTAGAACGCACTATCGAATATAGGGGTGTTACAAATTTGTTAGGTTTGACCTTTTTAATTTGTTAATCTCAGCCACAGTTGCAAGAAGATTAATGAGAAAAGGCTGTGAAGCTTAACTAGCACACGTGGTTGATACTAGGCAGGCTAAGCCAAACCTATGTGATATACCCATAGTAAGAGACTTCAAAAAATGTGTTTCCTGAAGAATTACCTGGTTTACCACCAGAAAGGGAAGTCGAATTTACTATTAAGGTAATGCCGGGTACAGTACCAATTTCTATTGCTCCTTATAGGATGGCACCCACTGAATTGAAGGAGCTAAAAATCCAGTTGTAGGAGTTACTAGATAAGGGGTTCATATGCCCCAATGTGCCACCATGGGGAGCTCCGGTGCTGTTTGTGAAGAAAAAGGGTGGAACCTTAAGATTGTACATTGATTACTGGCAGTTGAACAAAGTAACTGTAAAGAATAAATATCAGTTGCCCAGAATTGATGATCTGTTTGATCAGTTGAAGGGAGCCGTTGTATTTTCAAAAATTGATCTCAGATCAGGGTATCATCAGCTAAGGGTAAAGGATGCAGATATGTCAAAAACTGCATTCAGAACCCGGTATGGGCATTATGAATTCCTAGTGATGCCGTTTGGGTTAACAAATGCACCAGCAGCATTCATGGACCTTATGAACCCTATCTTCCACCCATATTTAGATCAGTTTATAGTGGTCTTTATTGATGATATTTTGGTGCATTCCAAGACTAGGAAAGGACATGATGAACATTTGAGGATTGTTCTGCAAACCCTACGAGAAAAAAAGTTATATGCTAAGCTGTCCAAGTGTGACTTCTGGATGAGTGAGATCTCCTTCCTTGGACACATAGTATCAGCTGAGGGGATTAGAGTGGATCCCAAGAAGATAGAAGCAGGGATGGAATGGAAGCCTCCCAGAAATACAACTGAGGTCAGAAGTTTCTTGGGGCTAGCTGGGTATTACAGAAGATTTGTGAAGGGGTTCTCTCTCATAGCTACTCCAATGACCAAGTTGTTACGCAAGAATATGAAATTTGGCTGGAATGACAAGTACCAAGCCAGTTTTGAGAGGCTGAAGGCTATGTTGACAGAGGCACCAGTGTTAACATAGCCAGTGATGTGAAAGGACTTTGTGATTTATAGTGATGCCTCGCATAATGGGTTAGGGTGTGTATTGATGCAAGAGGGGAAAGTGGTCGCCTATGCTTCCAGGCAGTTAAGGCCATATGAATAGAACTACCCTACTCATGATTTGGAGCTAGCAGCAATTATCTTCGCACTGAAGATATGGAGGCATTATTTGTATGGTGAAAAGTGCTACATATATACAGACCACAAAAGTCTGAAATACTTGCCAACCCAGAAGGAGCTCAATCTTAGACAGAAGCGATGGATTGAGTTCCTAAAGGACTATGATTGTGTGATAGAATACCATCCTAGGAAGGCAAATGTAGTTGTTGATGCCTTGAGTAGAAAGTCCATCACAGCTTTAAGATCACTTAATGCTCGTCTGTCCCTAGCTCAAGATGGAGCTATTTTGGCTGAGTCACAAGTGAAGCCAAACCTGCTACAGCAGATACAAGATGGGCAGAAGGCAGATGAAAAATTAATGGCTATTGTGGGTAAAATCTCAGAGGGAAAGGAAACTAATTATGAGGTGAAAGCTGATGGGTGTCTGTACTACAAAGGAAGAGTGTGTGTACCAGATGATGGGGAATTGCAGACTAATATTCTGAAAGAAGCACACACCAGTGTTTATGCTATGCACCCAGGAAGTACAAAAATATATAATGATCTGAAGCCTCATTATTGGTGGCCTGGTATGAAGAAGGATATAGCTGACTATGTTACTAAGTGCTTGACATGTTAGCAAGTTAAAGTAGAACATCAAGTTCCATCAAGATTGCTACAGTCTATAAGTATACCTGAATGGAAATGGGACTGAATCACTATGGATTTTGTCAGTGGTCTACCTTTTACCCAAAAGAAGCATGATGCAGTATGGGTGATAGTGGATAGATTGACGAAGTCAGCACATTTTCTGCCAGTTAGGACTGACTACTCATTGGAGAAGCTAGCAGAATTGTATATCAGTGAGATAGTTAGACTGCATGGAATCCCACTTTTCATCATATCTGATCGAGACCCAAGGTTTACATTGAGACTTTGGAAAAAGTTACAAGAAGCCTTGGGCACACAACTCCACTTTAGCATGGCTTTTCATCCTCAGATGGATGTACAGTCGGAATGAGTAATTCAGGTAAACCTAAAAATTAATTGAATTTTTACAAATAATAAATTGAAATGATAGTAATAATGTGAATTATGTGATAGGTCCTTGAGGATATGTTGAGGAGTTATGTCATTGAGTTTGAGGGAAATTGGGATAGATATCTCCCACTGGCAGAATTCGCATATAACAATAGCTACCAAGCTAGCATTCAAATGGCCCCGTATGAAGCACTGTATGGGAGGAAGTGTAAAACCCCTCTATGTTGGACTGAACTGGGCGAAGATAAGCTGGTAGGACCAGACCTGGTGAAACAGACTGAGGAAAAAGTAAAATTAATCAAAGCTAATTTGAAGATTGCCTCAGATAAATAGAAATCTTATGCCGATTTGAAAAGAAAAGAGATAAAGTATGCAGTTGGCAACAAAGTATTTCTCAAAGTCTCACCGTGGAAGAAGGTACTGAGGTTTGGAAGAAAGGGTAAGTTAAGCCCTAGGTTCATTGGCCCATATGAAGTTATTGAACGTGTGGGACCAGTAGCCTATCAGCTAGCTTTACCGGCAGAACTGGATAAGATCCATAATGTATTCCATGTTTCTATGCTAAGAAGATACCGCTCAGACCCTTCACATGTCATCTCCATGGAAGAGATTGAAATTCAACCGAACTTGACATATGCAGAAGAAACCATACGAATCCTAGCTCAGGAAGTAAAGGAACTGATAAATAAACAAATTCCACTGGTGAAAGTACTTTGGAGGCACCATAATATCGAGGAGGCAACTTGGAAAAGTGAAGAAATGATGAGGCAACAGTTCCCTCAATTGTTTACATCAGGTAAATTTCGAGGACGAAATTTTTATTAGAGGGGAAGAGCTGTAACATCCTCACTTTAGCTAATCCGTATATTCTACTGTTCCAGTAACCAATGTTAGTTCGAGCAGCTAGAATATTTGGAATTATAATTAGACTAGAGTGAGGAGTTATAAATAAATCAAATAATGATAAGAAAAATTAAGGAAAATTTTTAAAAATGAAATACACTAAGGTTAAATGAGCCGTAGCCCCAGTGATGAGTGACCCTAATGGGAAGTGATGGCGAAGGCCTTTAGTAACCCTAGACCCAGGGAAAACTTCATGAAATAATTTTTGGGACCTCAGGGAAGGATTATTGGGGTTTCAATGACAATAAAATGCTAAGAAAACACAAGGAAAATTTAATTAATCGATACACACAATTTTTACTTGTTAAGCCAAACGGATGGCATTTTGGTCATTTCGTCTTCAAATATGATTTTTGACCAATTTGTCCAATTAAGTATACAAATTATATGATATTAAATATGAATAAACATTGCTAAAAATGAAATTAAAAGTGAGTAGTAAAGAGAAGAAAAGAAATAAAGATAAATTGATTTATGAAGTAAGCATGAGGTCATTAAAAACCTTTGGCCAATCAAAATGCAATAAAATCATTATAATACATCAAAAGGGAGAAGAAGAAGTCAAAAAAATCTAGAACAACCAGCAGCCATCTTTCTCTTCTCTAAGCCGCACCATATTCCTCTCTCTCACCTCCATTTTTTTTTTTTTGTTTACCAAGCTTATTTTCTTAGTCTTCTTTCAACAAAACCCTAAGTTGTCAACACAAAACCTTAATATTTCATCTTAGTGAAGCTTTTGGGAGCAAAAAGAAGTAACAAAGAAGAGCTTTTACAAGCTTGGAATTAACTCCATTAAAGGTTAGCGACCAAACTTTTTCTTTCTCTTTAAATTCATGTTGAGGGAGTGGAATTGAGTGCAAATTTACAAGAAAATTGAATAAACATCATGTGTATACCTTTCCCAAAATTTCGGCAGCCTTGGACTTGGTAGGGTTTTGAAGATTTCCTTGAATTAAAATGGTACCATAGCTGCCCTTAACACTAATCTCTTAATTAAGATAATGAAGTGTAAGTAAATGCAAAATTTGAAATGGTAGAGTTAGGGTTTGGGCACAAATTTGAGACTTTGTTCATGTATTAGTGAAAGAAAGTTTTAATGGTCAATTAGTGACCATTTGGTTATGTGTGATTAAGAGATGAAGTGATTTGTTTCATGGGAATTGAAGTTAGGTATGCTGCCCTTGGTGACCTGCAGGACTGGGTGTGAGTCCAGCAGGTTTGGGCAGCTATAACTGGAGTTGTGTAGGTTCAATTAGTGCAGGGCCAATTGGATATGAAATTAGACACATAATGGCACAACTTTGGTGAAGAAACCCTGCCCAGAAAACTAAACCAAGTTGACCTAAAAACTACCCTAATCTGGGTGACCAACATGCTGTCCCTGGAAAATGACCAAATGAATAATGTTTGTTCAAATGGTCATAACTCAGTGTAGAATAGTCCAATTGACCTGAAATTTATATCAATGAAAAGCTTAGACAATTTAGAACAACTTTCATAAAGAATACCAAACCTAATTCTAACCATAACCCATCTGAATTGCTAATCAAAGTCAGGGTATCAAAACTACCAGAACCATTTCTGCCCAGAAATTCTGGGTAGATGCCAATCTAGCCAGTCCTAAAGAAAGTAGCATAACTTGAGCTAGAAAACTCCAAATGGAGTGATTCAAAAAGAGAAATGTAACTAGACACAATAAGGAACAACTTTGATATAGAACATTTGGCCAAATTTCTACTGTAGAATGGCCTAATGGAACATTGAACTCTAGCACTCAAAATTGAAATTTTTAATTCATTCTCCATTGGTTTTAAGTATTGTTTGGCAACTAATGACAACACTTTTGTAAATCAAAATGTAGTATCTTGGTGAACTTAGGTTTAACAAATCTATTATAAATTAAAAAGTCAACCTTTGAGTGAAATTAGTCAAGTGAATAGTGACCTCTACATTATAAAAAATAAATAATTGAATCATTAACTTGTGTGAAATGCCCTACTATGCCTAGAATGATTGGTTTGGATAGATTGGCATGCCAATAGGGTTCAGTTAGCAGTACTGTACATAGCATTATGCCATTCTGTGATTTTATGGCTTTTAGCTATTCTAATATCAGTGTGATACTTGGCCTTGTGCCCAATGTTTATTACAGCTTATTAGTTGTTCTGTTACACACCGAGAGACACAATGTGACCGATGGTGTGATGGCCCGGGGTACTTGGTACCCAGTGCCAATTTATCCGTTTATCCAGTCCAGTCGACTAGTATAGGTTACTTGGGCAATCTAAATAAATCTTACTAAATTTTAATCAAATAATACTACAATAATTGCCAGAAACTTAGTCTATAAAAATGTCAGCATGCATTCTGCACATCCATTTTATTTTAGCTATTTTATTTTATATTGGCACCACTGAGCAGAATTGCTTAGCGAGTCGCTTTTGCCACGCGCAGGTAATAGAGACATAGCTGGAGAGTCCAGCAGACCTCAGACCGGGTGATTAGTCAGATTTGCGCAAAGTCCAGAGTCACCTCATATCTGCAGTACACTTGGTAGGATATTACGATTTTGGATTGTATTTTGTACTTTGCATTTTATACTAGTTTTGATTGTAATTACAAACTCATGAAATCATATGATAATGTAAATATATGAAATTTCATGTTATTGTAATTATTAGTATATTTTGTTGAAAAATAAAAGGTTGATGAGTTATTCATGAAATTAATTCGAATTATGATGCGAACAAAAATTTTGAAAATTGTGTTGAGATTTGGAGATTAAGTTGATATGGATGTATATTGGAGTTCTGGATCTGAGAACCATATTGGAAGTGTTTCTTTTAACAGGTTTAGAAGAATTGTTTTCCAATTTACAGCCAGCACTCTGTCGGATTTTCTATAAAAATTTATGGAAAATTCAGATTAATCAAATTTGTAAATAAATGATATAATTGATAAATTTTTGCACTTGGTGAATAATAAATAAATAAATTAAGGAGGGTAAATTGTCATGAAATAAAATATGATGCTCCAGCACACTGTGTGGCATATCTTGCTCGGCTACACTGTAGAAGAGTAAGGGGTGTCACACTATCTTTTGTGCAATTTGGTTTGATTTAAATTTTTAATAAATTCGGTCTATTTAGTGTGAGCAAATGCTTACCCTACTAAAATTTAGATATATAATTTTACTTGGGAAACTTTTGTTCGTGGCCAATAATAATTTCAATATATAATTAATTTTAATTTTGTGAAAATGAAATAATGTTTTAAAATTGTTGTTTGTTGATTACCCCATATTTTATTTTTGTTACTTTTTATATTGATTAAACTTTTTATCTCTCAAAAATTTTCATAAAAAAATAAAAAATAGCAATATAAAGGAATATTGATTAAAGATATTGGATAATTTGAGATTTGTTAAATCATATAATCATTTTCATCACTATAAACTATTTAAATCTTTTTTTTTCCTTCTAGTATATTAAAGAAAAGGAGATTTGTGTAGCATAATTACAGTAATTAGCATGATTATAGGAGATTTGTGTAGCATAATTACAGCAATTATTATTCTTGTCTAAATTAGCTCATATTCTCATGTATAAATAGATGTAATATCTCTGTAAATAAGACACAGACAAATACACAATCCTTTCCTTCATTACTTGTATTCTTTCTTCTAACATGGTATCAGAGCCGTAAAGCTTTTATTTCTAGTTTCTGGGGTCTCTCTTCTCTCTCTACAACCTGTTGTGGTTCATTCTTTCATTCCTGTTATTATACCATTTTTTTTTCTCATCATCTTGTTTTCAATGGAGAAATCTGATATTTCAAAACCTATTGCAACAGTTATGACTGGTTCCAACTATAATCTTTGGGTTCAAGGAATGAAAAGTTTTTTGATAGATCGCAAGCTTTGGCGTATTGTTACCAGAGATATCACTACGCCGACAAGAGAAAACGATGAAACTGATGCAAAATTTGCTTACCGTCTTGAGGATTGGGATAGTAAAAATCATCAGATCATCACCTGGTTTCGCAATACCTCTGTCTCGTCCATCCATATCCAATTTGCTACTTATGACTCTGCAAAAGAAATCTGGGATTTTTTGGCTAATCGATATCAGACCACTGGACTTGCCCACTATTATCAGTTGTGGACTACTCTTCATAATCTGAAACAAGAAGCAGGTCAATCTGTGAATGATTTTCTTACCCAGGTCCAACCCATTTGGAATCAAATATCTCAGGCCAAAATCAGTGAAGATCATCTTCATCTCATTCAAGTTCTAATGGCTTTTCGATCAGAATATGAGGCCGTTCGAGCATCCCTGCTACATCGAAATCCACTCTCATCATTGGATACTGCTATTCAAGAGATTATTTTTGAAGAGACTCGTCTCAGTTTGGATAAAACTCCTCAATTTGAAACTGCTCTTGCAACTACTCGATCCTCACATCAGAAATCTGGCAATCAACTCTGTATTTGGTCATGCTTTTGCATATTGTCCTACTATAGAATGCAGATATTGTCATGGTTACGGTCATATTCTTGAACAGTGTCCCACACATCCTCCAAGACCAAAAGGAGGGCATTCTAAATTCAAGAATGTCTCAAAGCCTGGATCTTCCTCTGTCACGGCTGTTGCTGCTACTGAGGGTTCTACTGCCATCACCATGAGTGATCTTGAGGCACTATTCAAATAGGTTATCTCTTCTAATTCTCCTGCTGCCATGTCTGCCACTCCGGGTAATTCTTATTAGCTTTTTGACTCTATATGTTATAATCATATGACCACTAATCTTAAATTCTTGTCTTCTGCAAAATCTGTATCTTCCTTACCACCAATCCATACTGCAAATGGTACTAAAATGAACATCACACATATTGGTCATGTGTCTACCTCAAATCTTCATCTCCCTGACACCTATTATATCCCTAATTTAGCACTCAATCTTATTTCTGTTGGTCAATTGTGTGAAAAGGACTAAATGTTATTTTTTCTCCCCATGGTGTCCAGGTACAGGATCCACAAACGGGACAGATTCTTGAGGAGGGTCGCAAAGTGGGTCGATTATTTGAGCTTGCATCTTTACATCTTCCTTAGAGATTTGTGTCTGCAGCTACAATCCCTAATTCCTCCATTCACCAATGGCATCTTCGTCTTGGTCATGCCTCTGCCAGTAAAATTCAACCTTTAATTTCTCGTGGATTATTACGATCTACTAAGTTTGAGTCATTTAATTGTTTAAATTGTCAGCTTACAAAACAACCTGCATGATCTTTTTCTCATAATAATACTACTTCAGACACTCCTTTTGGTTTAATTCATTTTGACATTTGGGGTCCTTCTCCTATTTGTTCAATAAATGGTTTTCGTTATTTTGTGATATTTATTGATGATTATTCTCGATTTACTTGGATATATTTTTTGAAACATCGATCTGAGTTATCACAAATTTAAATCACATTTGCAAAAATGATTAAAACTTAGTTCTCTTGTGACATTAAAATTCTCCGAACAGACAATGCCATGGAATATCGGGATTCTTCTTTACTTCAATTTCTTAGTCAACAAGGCACCATTGTTCAACGTTCTTGTCCTCACACCTCTCAACAGAATGGGCGAGTCGAACGCAAGCATCGCCATATTCTTGATTCTATACATACTCTTCTTCTTTCTGCCTCATGTCCAGAAAAATTTTAGGGAGAAGTAGCTCTTCATGCTGTTTATATTATTAACCGTCTTTCTACCTTGGTTCTTCATAATTTATCTCCTTTTAAAAAGTTGTTTGGACAACCTCCTGACTATTCCATCCTTAAACCTTTTGGATGTGTTTCTTTTATTCTTTTACAACCTCATGAACATACCAAATTAGAACCCCGTGCTCGTCTATGTTGTTTTCTTGGTTATGGCATTGAACACAAAGGGTATCATTGTTGGGATCCTGTTTCTAATAAGTTATGCATCTCTCGTCATGTTACCTTTTGGGACAATACTATGTTCTCTTCTCTTTCCAAATTTCATCACTCTGTCAATACTGACTCTCTATTTTTCACTGACTCCTCCAAAGAGCTATTTCCAAGTCCTGATCCAGGCGATTGTGATATGCTTAATATTAGCCCAACTACACCTGCCCCTATTGAATCTGCACCAGTTGTTGATCCAGTACCTGCACCTGCATCTCCTCCTAGCACTACTCTTCGTCATTCTACCCGTGTAAGAGAAACTCCTCATTATCTTTCTGATATTCACTGTTACTCTACTATTGCAATCCTCATTATCTTATCGTGAGGCAAGTACTGACCCTCTTTGGCAACAATCTATGACTGACGAACTTCAGGCTTTAGAGAAAACTCATACTTGGGATTTAGTTGATCTTCCACCAAACAAGACCCCTATTGTTGCAAATGGATTTACAAAATCAAGACCCATTCTGATGGAACTATTGAACGCTACAAAGCTTGCTTAGTAGCCAAAGGGTACACTCAAGAGTATGGTATCGACTATGAAGAATCTTTTGCTCCAGTGGCCCGATTAACATCTATTCGCAGTCTTTTAGCTATTGCTACAGTTCATAAATGGAAACTTTTCTAGATGGATGTCAAAAATGCTTTTCTTCATAGTGATTTAACAGAAGAGATTTATATGCATCCTCCTCCTGGTTATCATTCTCCTCATAAGGTTTGCAAACTTCGGCGAGCCTTGTATGGATTAAAACAAGCTCCCAAGGCCTGGTTTGCCAAATTTAGTTCCACTCTTGCTCAACTTGGTTTTCTCTCTAGTCCACATGATTCTGCATTATTCACTCGCCGAACTGACAGTGGTATTATTCTTCTATTGCTTTATGTTGATGATATGATAATAAGAGGAGATGATTCATCCGGTATTTTAAAGTTACAACATTATCTCAATCAACATTGTGAAATGAAAGACCTAGGTTCTCTCAGCTATTTTTTGGGTCTTGAAGTTTCTCAAAATTTTGATGGCTATTATCTATCTCAAGCCAAGTATGCATCCAACTTACTTTCTCGAGCAGGCATCACTGATAGCAAAATAGTATCAACCCCATTGGAGCTCAATTGCAAACTTACACCTCTTGATGGCACTCCTCTTGATGGTCCTACTTTATATCGACAGCTTGTCGAGAGTCTTATTTATCTCACAGTTACTCGACCTGATATTTCATATGCTGTTCATCTGGTCAGCCAATTTATGTTTGCTCCTTGCTCAACTCGTTTATCTGTAGTACTTCGAATCCTTCGTTATATTAAAGGCACTCTTTTTCATGGTTTGCACTTTTCCGCTACCTCCTCCCTAGTATTATCTAACTACTCTGATGGTGATTGGGCTGGTGATCTGATAGATCGTCGCTCTACAACTGGTTATTGTTTCTTCTTGGGTAATTCTCTTATCTCTTAGCGTAGCAAAAAGCAAACTATTGTTGCACGTTCTAGCACAGAATCTGAATATCGTGCTCTTACTGATGCTACATCTGAATTACTTTGGTTACAGTGGTTATTAACTGATTTGGGTGTCACTCATTCTTCTGCCACAATGCTTCATTGCGATAATAGAAGTGTCATACAGATTTCTCATAATGATGTATTTCATGAGCGTACCAAACACATCGAAATTTATTGTCATTTTGTATGTCATCATGTTACTCATGGCACCATATGTTTGATTCCTATCTCCTCTGTCAGCCAAACCGCTGATATATTCACCAAAATGTATCCTCCCGCTCGCTTTCAGGATCTCTTAAGCAAACTCAAGTTGGCACCTGTGCTACCACCTTGAGTTTGAGGGGGGGTGTTAGCATAATTACAGCAATTAGCATGATTATAGGAGACTTGTGTAGCATAATTATAGCAATTAGCATGATTATAGGAGATTTGTGTAGCATAATTACAGCAATTATTATTCTTGTCTAAATTAGCTCATATTCTCATGTATAAATAGATGTAATATCTCTGTAAATAAGACACAAACAAATACATAATCATTTCCTTCATTACTTATATTCTTTCTTCTAACATTAATAATCTAAAAAGCATAAAAGTATTGCTAAAGCAAAGAAAAATATAAAACATTATACATGTGTAATATATAAAATTATAAGTATGAAATGAATATGTTAATATAACTTATCTGATAATAATGGTTATTTATTCTAATAATAATAATAACAATAACAATAACAATAACAATAACGATTACTTATTTTAGTAATAAGAGCGTATTTAAAAAGTAATCATTAGTGAGAGTGTAGTTATAAAGTAAGAATGTTTTCTATGGTGATGGTACATGATACTCTCTATGAAGAGATTGCCACATAAGATTATGAATAAATGTTAAATGTGTACTAAAATTATGGTTAATTTTTACCAACTGTCTCTTAATTTTAGAGTTTGTTATATTTTCATCTCTCATTTTCATTTTGTTATCATAAAATTCCTCAACTTAATAAACGTTACATAAAAGTCCTTCATGTTAGAATTTTATTATATCTCTAACCAATTTGATATATGGCTATGTCACACTGTAAAATGAAAAGGTATAATCTGTTTGGTATTACTATTAGAATTGTTATTGAGAAAATTATTTTTTTAAATATATGAGTTATAGAGTATTAAAATCTGATTTAAAAATAAATTTGACATGTTTTAGAGTAAGAACACCAAAATAACGAAATAGTTTTTTCCAAACTACTTTTTTTACTAGCATCTAAAATTGTGCTTTTTCTAAAAATCACTTTTTGGCCTCTGAAATTCAATGGCAAACAGGTTTGAAAATTTTTTTGGGTGCAAAAAATATGGAGTAAGTATATTAGATGGGTTTTTTTATTTTAAAACTGGATTTTTTTTTAGGTGAAATGATTTTTTATACTAAATATACCTAATTTATGTGTTTGGATATGAAATTGTAGAGTTTCAACTGCTGTGGATATTTCAAATAGTATGATGACCCAATCCCTAATCGAGCAAGAGATATAACTTTTGGATTTTTTAGTAAGATTAATGGACACGAGGTAGAGGTTACAAGAAAAAGACTAATATGAATTTCATATGTGACACTTTAATTTCTTTAATTTCTTTTTTATTTTATAACGTGGCACTGCCACGTATCACATTGGTCAGAAATATAATAAAATTTTGGCATGAAGGATTTTTATGTAATTTTTTTTAATTGAGAGATTTCATTATAACAAAATGAAGATGAAAGATGAAAGTGCAACAAACTCCAAAGTTGAGGGACGGCTAGAAAAAATTAACCTTAAAATTATTTGTCTTTCTCTTTTATTTTAAATAGATTGCCACATAAGATTATTTTAATGAAAATTTCTTAAAATACCGCATGGCAAACTCTTAGATACTTTTGCCACATAGCAAGCTTTTAGAAAAATTTTATTTACTCTTTATCAAGGTTTGCAGACCTGGATCGATCATAGAACCGGTTAAGGCAAAGGATTAAGGGTTTAAAGTTGAATCGAGGTTAAACAATAGTATACTATTAAATAAATATTATAAAATTATTAATAACGATACTTCATTATAATTAATACTTTTTTATAAATAATTATTAAAAAAATTTTAGTTAAATTTTAATGTGTGGTTTAGGGAAAATTATTTAGATATTTAAATAAAATTTTTAAATAATGACATTTAGTTATTTAAAAAATTTAAATTGAAAATTTTTTATAATAATTTTATTATATTAATGAAAAATAAACATTAATATATTAAACTACATAAAATAACAAATGAAAATATATAATAAATATAATAATAATCATAATAATAGAAAGATAATTTAATCATTTAAGTTAAGATACTAATATAATAAATTATTAATATCTTTAATTACTAAAATTGCAAGTGAATGAAATTAAAAAAAGTTATTAATTATTTTGAATTAATATATATATTTTTTGTTAAATAATTATTAAATAATAGTGTGGTTTAGTGGCTTGTTGGCTCAAAAATGATTGTTTAGTCTTGTGTTCAATATTTGTTGCTGCTCATTGTAAAATTTATTTTTGAGTGGATTGAACCAGAAAATTTATTCAAATCCGGCTGGATTTTTGGTTCGCCCATTATTCGATTGTTCAAATCGATTTTCTCCAATTTTCATAAATAAGAGTTTAATATCTAAATTGGGACAATCTTATTATATATATATATATATATATATATATATATATATATATATATATATATATATATATATATATATATATATATATATCGATTTTCTCCAATTTTCATAAATAATATATTTGATAAAAATATATATTATTAATTTAATATTACAATTAAATAATAAAAAAAATTTTATAAAAATAGTTTTTTAAATAATTAAAGAAAATATTTTTTTTATATATAAATTATTTTTTAAAAGTAAATAGAGCCCAAAACTTCACTTGAATATGTACATAAAATAATAGAATATACTATATTCTAATTATAAATGTTAAACAATTTTAATAATCATTTTGTTTTGTCACTAGTGGAGTTTGAATTATAATATCCATATTTATAATTTTAAATTTATCAATAAAATAGCTTGTTGGATTTTTGATATGGTTAATTATTAATAAGGGATAATGACATTAGTGGTTTTATATATTAAAAAAAATTCATAATTCAGTATTGGAACTTTTTAATATCAATTAAGTGTCTGAATATAAAAGTTTCTCTTAATCAAATGTATTTATTCAAATTCACTTGCAAAAATTCATTTTTTACCCATATCAACAGTATTATTCTTATTCCTATGCTCCATTCACCCTTCTTGCCTTTTTTTTTTAAAAAAAAAATAAAAATTCACTTTCTTTTCTTATATTTCTTCCAATTAAAAAAAAAAAAAATCATAACTTACCTCTTCTCCTACTTCCTTTCTTCTCCTTATTTTCTCTCTTAAGTAGTTACTGGTGAATTTCTAGCTAATAGCTCTTTTCTCTCTCTCTCTCTTTTTTTTTAATTTTTAATTTTATATTTTCTTCAAATAACTCTTAGTTTTATGTCTGTTTGATAGGATTTTGAGAATTAGTTCCTCTGATATACCTTTGCTGGTAGATTTGGAGTGTTTGGTTTCCCTTAGAGGGGTTGTGTTGATGTTTTGACTCTATATAAAAGTGTCTCTCCTTGTTGTAAATTTTGTTTTGTGTAATCTCCTTAATTACTTGTAGATTTATGTCCGTTTTGGAATAAATATTGGATATAGAGGATTATAGTAAGAGGTGCATATCCTTTTTTTAGCAAGTGATTTAAATTTAAATGTCCTCTGATTCACTCATAAAAAGACTTTTAAATAAAATGTCATATAATGGCTTACCACTGAGTGGAGCAAATTTCCTACTGTTTGACCAAGTACAAGTTTTATACTTTGTCATATTATACTTTGTCAACTCGATTAAAATCATTAAATTATCTTTTATCTTATTTTTTGTACAAATAATAATCACAGTGACAGACTCACATAGGGGCAAGGGCGCCAAATTTCCAAAATTTCTCCATATATATAATACTTGCATCTTTCCATGTTCATATATTTAATTTTTAAGGTTTATATTGAATGTATTTTATAAGATATTTAATAGTATGAGGACTAGTATCTCTGTTTTATATTGTTCTTCATTTTCAATAAAATCTTTTATTTTACCTTTTCAAAACAATTTTGAAATTATCATTTGCTTCATAATAAAAAAAAATGGGAATGATCATAAGGTTTTATTATATTTTCTATAATCATGTGTCTCCAAATATTTAGGGAAAAATAAAATAATTTATATAAAAAACTAATTATTAATTTAACAACATAATGTATATTCTAGTATATTTTCTCCTTTCTTTTTTGTTTTTTATTTTTTTCTACTAATAAATCTGTCCTATCAATAGATATTAAGTGTGTGTGCTATCTTTTTAGTAGAATTTTGTTGTGCTTCTCTCCTTTGATAAAGTTAATCCTCCTTGTTGAGGAGTTTTTATGTGTTTTTTTTGATGAGTTATTTTACTTTGTTTTGGATAAGAGTGCTCTAAAGGGAGCAAATCATTCTTTTAGTAAGAAGTCTAAATTTGGAGATTCTCTTATGAGACTTGTGAAAGATTATGGAGTTAAAAAGTCAAGCACATAGTCTGTTAATTATCAATTTTTTAAATTCTTTATATTATTTTTTTAATATAAATATTTAATTTCTTTTATGAAAAATATAGGTTAAACTATGATTTAGTTTTTGAGATTTGATAAGACTTACAACTTATGTCCCTGAAATTTGATAAACCTGCCAGTTATTTCTTGTCATTAAAATTTTAATTAAGTTATCGTTACCCAAATGCTTTTAACTCTATTTTCAATCTAAAAATAATTTAGTTTTTCAAGTTATATATATATATATATATATATATATATATATATATATATATATATAATAATGACATAAATAAAAATTTACAAAATTATAAAGGCTTTTTTGTAAATAGTTATAATATTTAAGGATTAATTTTTAAAATATATGAATAATTTTGTAATTAACTAAAATTTTTAAAGACCTTAAAATAATTAATTCATATTTTAATAATTTAAATTAAAAATTTTTCAATCATTTTAAAAATATAAGAATTAAATTATTAATAAAATAAAATTTAAAAAATTAAATTATTAAAATAATAAAACCTTAAAGACTAATTTATTTTCAAATTAAAATTAATGATAAGGATATGTTGACTATTTTTACTAAAATTAATGTAGTTTAACAAAATTAACTTAACAAAATTCTAACATCATGAACGAAATTATAAGTTTTATTAAATTTTGAGAATTAAATTGCTTAATTTTAAATATATAAAGACTAAATTATAAGTTCTGTAAAACCTAAAAACAAAATTATAGTTCATCCAAAGATATAATATATTAGATTATATTTCACTTTTTGTATCCTATTTTCGATTAATGAACCACCTTTCTTTTTTATAAAAAAATAGTTTTTGTTAAATGATTTGGATTTCTATTTTAGAGCAAAAGTTCATTTTTCTTTATGACTCATTTCAAGTAAAGAAAAATATTTTATATTAACAAATTTCATGCATTTTCTAACATTTAAAATTATAGAATATTTTTTCTAGAATAATATATATACTTTCTAAAGTTAAAAATAGTACATGGGAAATTATCTTATCTTTTTAAATATCATATACAAAAACTATGTTATATATATATATATAGCCTTCGAACTTTATTATTATTATTATTATTATTATTATTATTATTATTGATTTCAACTAAAACTGAAACAATCTAAAAGCAAGTCTAATACCATTAAACTAAAGGCCATTAATAAATATATTATTTTCCACTTTCGTTAATAAAGCCTTTTATTGCCATAATAATTTGAGTGAAAAATGGTAAAATATAATTGAGCTGAAAATTCTGTTGAAATATTATAATTTGTTGTTTGGAAAAAGAAAAGAAAATTGACTTTTATTTGTTGATCTTGGCACCCTTTTTCAGAATTTCAAATTTACCAAAAAAAAATGATAAATAAATTAAAAAAAACAAACAACAGTGTTTATTGCTAGTTACAGAAAATGGCATTCCTTGTATAAATCAAATACAGGAATTATAAGTCCTAGCCAGTAGCACTGGAGTCTATTAGGAATGTGAAGTCTCAAGTTTAACTTTCAATCTGATCTAAATGAATAAAAAGACTGTATTCAAGTATAGAAGGCCTAATATTATGAGCAACTATCAAATAAGACATGTTCCAAATGTCATCATATAAACTGAATTCTCTCAAGTTCAAGTTTTAATCAGAATTAAATGAAAAAAAAAAAAAAAACTGTAACCAAGTATAGAAGGCCTAATATTATATGAGCAACTATGAAATAAGACATGTTTCAAATGTTACTATATAAAATGAATTCATTCCAAAACCAATCATAGAAAGAATAAAGAGAATCTTTTCTCCAATGCCCAGAAAGAAATACAAAGATGCTTTACACCTGCCAGTTTCTATAAGAAAATGCTCGCAAACAATGTAAAGATCTCAATGAACAAGCTGAAGATATAGGTGGTCATATAACATTATGAACAGGTCAATTTAAAATGCTGAGTAGATGGGTTACAAAGAAATTAGCCAAAAGCATTATTACAAGGTTAATTTTGAAAGAATATTTCAATGAAAGAATCTGCTACTCCACAATTTTTCCTCCATAGTTAGACTCGGTCTATCCAAAAAAGAAATGGAAAATGGCAGACCAATATCCAGCCAACTGAGAGAAAAATCAATTAGTCACATGTGTAAATAAAGATTTGGAAACATTACTAGTTAGTCCTTGCATTTAATGAAGCTAACTATTTAGTCCTACTTTGAAAAATACACTACTTAGTTCGCCTATATTTAGTCTATGAACTGCTTTAGTCCCTCCCATCAACTCTTTTGTTAGTCAAGTTAGTCAAAGTTGAGAGAATAGTCCTAGACAAAGACTAAATAGTTGATGGATTTAAAATTACAGGGATTAAATAGTTGTATTATTCAAATTACAGAGATTGAATAGTTGAGTTGAAAAAAAATTGCTTTAAAATAACGCAAGGGACTAAACATTTCACGAACTAAAAAATAGAGAGTAAATAGTGCATTTTTTAAAATAGGACTAAGTAATTAGTTTCATTAAAATGCATGGATTAAACAGTAATTTTCCCTAAACATTTAACAAAAGTGTTTGTGTGTTTGTGCGTTAGAATCTCATGTAAGCATGCCCTATTAAGTAAATGCTAAAGGAATGATTAACTGTACCTGATCCAGTATACTTTTCCCAGTGCCACCTTCAATTACCAAGCCTGCCGTGAGACCAATCATTGCCCATGCACCATTAATTGCCTCAATTTGATGTCGTCTCTAATGTAAAATAAAACATTGTTAGCGACAAATTTTTGGAGTCAGCATTGTTGTTGATTTACATTAAAAGTTGACCTAAGCATTTCAAAATTAAATTACAATAACAGTACTTCTTTGGCAGGAGGGAAAAACAAACAGAAGAAACATCAGGTACTTGGACAATTATCTGCAGTTGAACCCTGCTTGGGGATAAAAATATCATCTATGTATTATGGACCAGTTATTCCAGGTCTATACCATCTTCTACCCATGTTTACTATCTCATTTAGTTTCGCTTCTTCTCCTTCAGTTGAGGTGTGTGCGCGTCTGTGTTTTGGGGGGCTGGGATCAACAGGACAGATCAATGGCTCCCATGGCACCATTCCCAGCAAAGTTTAATGAAACCTCCAACCTCATTTATTATCATCTCTTGGCACTCGGCCAATTCAACCCACTCGTCATTTTTCTTTTTCAAATTCTCCTCCCAGTTTGACTTGACCTCATCCAATTGCTGATGCAACCAACTGAAACAGTCCTCTCTTCACGTTGGTGAGACAGATCCTCAATAGATGCCATGGCTGGAGCAGGAGGTGACATGCTCACTAATGTCTCTTGAACAAGGACAGGAGAAGCAGGGCAGGCTGGGCTTCCTCTCTTCCGTCCTGACAAGGTTGGTGCCGTAGAGGAGCCTCCAATGCCTCCTCCCCCCTCTTCTCCACTTACAAACCACCCACCACACCACCAACCAAACACACCCCCCACACCTCCCTCTCCTCCTTCCTTTTTCTTCTCTTGAGACCTCAAACAAGATGTCAGATCCTCTTTTGGGCACCTCTAGGTCTTAACAAAATAGATTAGACTTAACTCACTTCCAAAAGCTAACTTAAGGGAGAAAGAGTACCTAAGGTCTTATAAGGAGCATATTACCCTTATCCCAAATCAATGTGAGATATTAAAAAACCCCTTACGCTCAGGATCAAAACTTAGAGCATGAAACATATGGAAGGCCCAAACATTAATCGGAGAGACTCTGATGCCATCTTCAAAAAAGAGGCTAGGTTTAATTCACTCTCAAAAGTTAACTCAAAGGGGGAGAAGTATCCAAAACCTTATGAGGGGTACATTACCCCTATCCCAAACCAATGTGGAATATTAACACTAGGCTGAACAACATTTGGGCCAGCTATAGAAGTGACCATCAAAAGATGTGATGATCTAGTAGCCTGATATTCCACATTGGGACTAACACCCTGACCCTCTATAATAGAGGGATCGACTCCTCCAATAGCAGGAACGGTAGCCAAATTCAATTCCTTCATAAGGGATCCGGTCAAATTACCTACATAACTCCTTACTAAGCCTTGAAAATTAATCCTTTGGGACTCCTACATCAGGGCAAGCCCCTTGATTAGCCCAAGTTGCCCATGGGCTACAACAATGGCCTCTTCAATAGAAATCCCAAATTTTAATAATGGTTCTGTTGGTCTAGCACCACATCAAACAAGAAATAGAAAACACCACGTTAGCATGAAAAGAAAAAGAAAAACAAATCAATAAAAACCTTTTAATGATTTTTATACTACTCTCAACAAGGGAATGACCCTTTGATAGATCATGTGTTGTACCCAATTCCAGCACATATAAAGAAAACCACATCTGACAATTCGCCAATGGTTAACAATGGCACCACATTTACGTTAGTGGGAGTCAAAACCAAAACCCCAATAAATGTTTTGATCCTTAGAAAACAATCAAACCCTTTAAAAATAAAATAATAAAAAAATAAAAAAAATAAAATAAAATTCCAATGCTTTGTGGAATTAGGCAACCCACAAGTCTCCTATGCTCTCAACAGCTAAAGTTATAAAATTCCCTAATCTTTTCATATGAAAAGCTAAAGACACGAACCAATGGTCTCACATGACAACGAAGGCATAGATTTTCAAACACTGAGAAAATGGAGATTGCGATAGGAGAAATAGTAAGAGGACAACAACAATAAGCATAAAAACGTTAGCATGAAAAGGAGTTGGTGTAAGCCAAGTCCTTTACGAAAAGTACAAGATCATTTTTGTCACTTCTTTCTAAAGTGTAAGTGGAAGAATGAACATCTACTTCCAACTCTTATTAGTGGAAGATTTGGCGGAACTATTAGGGGAAAGGGAATACCTAGCGACTATTTCGCATGGGTTGTCAATATGTACCTTATAGAAAAACTTAGATAAATATTTTGAGAGTGACATGAAGGAAAATGAAAAGAAATATAAACCTTAAACCAGTTTAGGAGAAAAAGGAAACAATAATGTACCTTTAAGAAGAGAAGAAAAGTCTCAAATAAGGGAACAATATTGCAAAAGCAAAAACATTTGCAGAAAACCCTTGTCAAATCACAAGAGATGGTGATGAAAAAAGGAAACAAAAGGGAGCAGAAATCCTCATACATCAACTGCCTTGAGATCCAATGGATATGGTTATTAGTGAAAAGATACATATCGGTCAACGATAGAGATTTGCCATTGGAATTCAAGAAGCTTCCTTTGACATGAAAAAGCCATGCACACTCTACGAGGCATCTCAACAAATGAAAGTGCATCCCATGTTTAATCATTCCAACTGTCTTATAGGAAGGACTAATGAAGAGGCCCCTCCACCTTCTTAACAGAAGGATTGGTGATTCAAAGATAAATGAAATCAGTGAGAAAGATTCTGAAATTTAGAATTAGCAACCGGCCTCACGTGGTCCGACCTACAACAATAATGGTTTGTTTTAAGCCCTAGTCTACTCAGCAAAATCTTCTCTACATCATAAACCATTTGTCTTGACACCAAAGAACTCCCATTGAGTTCTCCCACGAGAAATTCAATCATGGTCCCTCTAAAGTTTTGATTCTTAAATTGAACCTTAGAGGGGTACACATAATATGATCTAAAATAAGTCAACCCATAAGATACTATCATATGAACACTTACCCTTACCCACCGACCTATATGAATGCCCGAATGTCTAATTTTAGAGCTTTTAAGATTAATGACCCGACCAACCCAATACGATTAAAGGCTGCTAGGCTTGAGGTTAAATTAGCAAGATACCAATGACAGAACCTGAGTTTGACTACTATTTGAATAAGAACCTAACAAGGCATTAACCTCTATGGCATAAAGCATCCATGGTTTTCCTACGGAGTCCCTCTTACAACAAAACATCCATCTGTTGGTTAACTTGACTAGTCTAATGCGAGATCGAAATCAGTCAAAACCATGGTTCACTTAAGCCGCGACTGAACTAGACCAAAATTGGCCGGTTCAATTCCAGGCCAAAATCGAATTTTTTTCACTTAAAAAATTTTAAAAAAAAATTGAACCAATGGATTGATTAAAACCGAATCGCATCGAAACCATGGAAGAACCTTAGGTATTGGTCCAAGTTCATACCCCAATGAACCGAAATTGTTAGTTTTAGGTTGGTTTCAAACCATAACAAGCCCGTGGCCAGGCTTGGCTATTATAGGGGGTACTCCAGGCATAAATACTATCTCTTTCGACAGCTCAAAGCTTAAACCATTTGTAAAACTCATTATTACACATATTCTTAATCAGATAGCTTCTAATTGGTATAAATAGGAAGAACCAAGAACCAACCGGCAAGGGGGGGGGAGGGTGGGGGGGGGGGGAGGGGGGTGGGTTTCTAGATCCATAATCTAGTATCAAACACTAAATTCTCTTAGGTCATGGAACTAACTCCATCTCTCTACAAGTCACTAACTTGTGCATCTAAGATTCATCAATGGGGAACCATCCACCTTGTTGTAACCTTTTCCTGTCTTGTAGGTACCACTTGGCAATCATCTATAGAGCATCCACATTTTCAACTCGTATCTATTATTATTATTATTATTATTATTATTATTATTATTATTATTATTATTATTATTAGAACTTTAACTTCATACCAACCGCACTTAATTGTTACCCTTAAAATTTTAACCTCAATCATTTACTCCTTAAATTACTCCCTTAAATATCACTCCTTTTCACCCACATCCTGCTACCTCCACAACAAACACACCCCATATAAGAATGCTGAGAAAAATTTTGAAAAACTACAGGGAGTTTTTTTAATTAGTTCCAATGTTGAGAAGAAAAAAATCAACAATTAGTTATCAACAACAGCTAGTGATACCACATAAGCAGGACAAGTCATTTACACTAAGTATCTTAAAATGATAAGAAATCTCATTGACCTTGAGTTTCTCTTTAGCTTTTATCTCTCGCATCTGAATGGCAGCTAATCGCTTAGCTTCCAAAGGATCAACCATGATTACCTGATCTTTTGAATCTCCTTCACCTGACACCTGTATCATACACCAAAAAAATAAAAAAAGAAATGGCAATTTTGTTAATTATGAATTTGTATCACCAATAAGAATTTCCACCTTGTTAACTTTAAAGAAAGCATTTGACAAATCATGAATCTGTATATTGAAAATAACTAATTGACATTATTAAAAGAAAGTGTTGGATGGGAAATATAAAAAATAAAAAGAAAAAATTTTGAACACATAAAGTACAAGGGGATTAAGAGAGTGTTTTGTTTGGTTACTTACTTTTAATTTTTGACTTAAAATATTTTTTAACTTATAAGTCAAATTAAAAATAAGATGGTAAAATCACTTAAAAATAACTTTTAAGTAGTTTAAATATTTGGTTAAAAGATGGTTAAAAGTAATTGAATTGGTTAATCTATTTATGAATTTCTACTTATAATTAGGTTTGCCAAACTTATAAACCAATCAAACATCCTCTAAGTAACAAAGGAAACAAATAATATGCCCAAAAATGTAGGCATGCAAGTTGCATGTCTGAATTTTTATAAGATTCAACCAAAGTTACTTCCACTCTTTTTCCCTGAAGTACCCATATTGGACATGGATGCGTACAGCATTTTCATGCTTAAAATAGTGTGGAAGACTGAAATTTAGGTAAATAGGCAAGTTTGAGGTCTGGACATGTATCCAGATAAGACACTTATATCCAAGTCCAATTAACATCAATTGAATGCAAATAACATAGTATAGCATGTAACAATTCACTAATTTGAATTAAATGCATACAGTTTTCATTGCCACATTCACATGCAATCTCTCAATTTTGATGCCCATAAGATAGACCTAATATCTAAGTCAATCATTTGACCAACATAGCTGCCAAAGTGACGCGCACCAAACATGATATTGCATTAGAAGTTTCTGAGAAAGCAAAAATATGCTTTGCTACATTGAGGCAAAGAATTTTTTTAAAAAGTTGGTATCTAAATTGGATCTCACTTATCCATAAATGGAGAGGGAAAGAAGAGGAAACGTGGAGAGAGAAGTACCAGTTAAATGCCAGTTTCCTACCAAAGCATGAAAGAATTTATTAGTCTCTTAAAGACACTGACTTTCTAGGCTCTGTAGTATACAAAAGCCAATTAATCACCAATAACAAAGGTCAGTATTTCAATGCACAAAATGCATGTCATGGTGCTTGATTAAAACTAGACATGTTCATCATGGAAACAAGCAAACGGAAAGACATAAATTGCTATAATCTGGAAACCAGGTGATTCTTTAGCCTTCTGACCTAAATTATAGCAACTTTTATCATTCCTTGCACAGTGACAATAGACTTCTCAAATTATCCAATAGAATATAGATTGAGAAGAGTCCAGTTCTGCTATAGAAACTCAGACAAGGAGAGCAACAAACAGCCCTCAAACAGAAGAGCTCTTGGAACCAACAAATAATGCCCGAGTCCAGTTCCACTATAGTAACTCAGACAAGGAGAGCAACAAACAGCCCTCAAAAAGAAGAGCTCTTAGAACCTACAAATAATGCCCTCAGGAGTCAGGAATTATGCATAAAGCCCTTGCTGAAAATGAATTTAGACTTTAGAGGAATGCTTTTCAAATGGACAACGAGCATAGATTTTTGCCCTTATGCATGTATTAGAGGGGGATATAACATTGGTTTAAAATATAATCATTGGTATGACTACTGAAATGGTGTAGAAAGTCCTATAGGATTCAGCAAAAAGGGTTGTTGAAGAATAATAAAAGACAGCAGGCTGTGCTTTTACTAAATATCAATGAAGAATACTTTTTGAGTTCCTCTTCTGAAGATTTTGACACGTAGAAAATTGTCTGACAATGGAATTTCAGTTATATATAAATCATGAAGTCAGGGTTGCTAGGACATGCAGCTATCAGAGTCAAATAACAGCTCTTTCTTGGTTGCACTGGTCAGAGTTAACAGGAAGATTTTAATGTGTAGTACTTTTACATATTATGTTTTAGTTAAAATGCAAAACGCATTAACAAGAATGTGAAATTTAATGTGGATTGGCCACTTACCCACCTCATAAAATCCACTATCAAACAAAATTATAATCTTCTCAAATAGTTCTTATTCACAAATTGAAACCCCAACTCACTAAATGGTGCTTTTCCTTTCACAAATTCCATTACGAACATGTACAAACTTTAGGCCAATCCGTGTATTTATGGTATGTTAAGACTTCAAATTTCAAAAAGTAAGTGTAAGCTTCCTCAACTAAAAGACTACTGAAATCTCCTCACCCAACACCCAACCCCCCCCCCCCCCCCCCCCGGCCGCCCCCAACAACAACCAACTCAACTCAACTCAACTAAGCCTTTATCCCAAAAATTTGGGGTCGGCTATATGGATTCCCAAAAATTTGACCTTCAAAGTAAGGTAAAAATCAAGCAGAAGTTATCTTTGAGAATTACACTTCAACAAGATTTTACGCATAAATTATATTTGCACTGTCATTCAATGTTGTTGAAGACCATTACAGAGACGTCACACCAACAATCCACAACTGAGCTAAGGCAAAAAGCTGAAAAAAGGGTCAATTTTCCAGGAAAGTAAACTACATAGTCCAGTCTCTTCCTATAGATATTTGGAAAAATGACTATATCAATATATTATGCATCAGCATAAGCAATTCTAGCCATATCAAATTAGAGATATCAAAACTTTGAGATTGTGTAATGCCACAAGGCACTTGTTGACTAAATCATCAATCACATACCTAAAAAGACCTTTGATTATAATCAAACCACACATACTGCCATTACAAATGAAGAGGCCTTGGTTTGGAGCATACATTAGGATTTGCCAAGATTCTGAAAGCTTGGCTCTTGGTTCTTCTGGTAACTGAGCTGCTGTCTTTGTCCCTGTTGAATCCCCACCTGAAAAAAAATATTGGTTTAGAACATCACACTAAAAAGCAAAAGCAACCCATTCAACTAGGGGGATAGTGGAGTTGAATCAATACACTATATTGCTTGAACTTGCAAAAAAAAAAAAAAAACAAAGAAAAAAAAGAAAAACTACTCGAGGCTCAAAACTTGATTCAACCTAGCTCAACCTTTATTTGTTTATTTATTTATTATTATTAATTTTTTTTTTGTACTTGAAGTTCACATGAATCCTTGATATGATATGAAAATCAAATTCAATTATTACTAAAAATTCAAGTAAAACTCAAATAAACTCTAATGAGTTTGAATTAGCTATAATTTTATACATTTAGGGAGAAATAGCATATATCATTTATTATTATACCATATCAAATTTTCAAAATTATATGAAAAACTAGTTAGGCATGGTTTGAGTGGTAAATCACATTACTTGAACTTGGCAGTACTTGTTACTCGAATTAAATCCCATTTTAATAAGGGCCTATATAGTTGATTATGTTGCTTTACACATCAAAATTGACTGACCAATTTAATTTTGCAATTCAATCATTTATATTTTGCACTTTCATTTTGTAAATTCCCAATGTGGGACAGGTATTCCCAATAAAGTTCCAGTAATAGAAAACTAGCTTGACTTTTTATTCCCCTACACTCAAACACTCTGTTTTAGCACAGATAACCGCTTCATTCAACCCATTTTCGTTTCTGACCACATAAGCAAAGCAAAACAGCTATATCAATCAAATAATAAAAGCGTACCCCTAATTAAGTCTTTTCCTCTTGCGATAGAGTTTCCCAGCAACAAAGCAGACACATAAAGAAAATTCAAGTAAATAAGCAAGAAAACTAAAAAAAAAAATATGAAAGAACAAGAGTAAATGGACAAATGGTATGCGAGATTGAGAGTTGGTTCTTACTTGAGGATAGTCGCAGAGCGATGAAGATTAAGGGAAAGAGATGCGTATTGACAGGAGAGAAGGAGATTTCCACTGATGGGTAGCAGAGAAGATGCGGGCACCATTTACGCGGCTCTCTGCTCAATTGTGAGTTCTTGCTTCCTTTGCTATCTGAAATGTGTGGTTGTGAGATGCTTCTTTTATTTGGACATAAAAGTCATTTGGTTGGCAATAATCTCTTTATTTTGGATTTGGTGGTAAAGCAATCTTCTAACAATTTTTTATGAATTTTCCTAAGGCTACGTTTATTTATTTATTTTAAATATTTTTATTTTTTTTATGAGACATTAAAAAATTAAATAATTTTTCTTAAATAAATTTATCTTTTAAAAAATAAGAAAAAAATTATTATTTAATTTTAATATTTTAATAAAAATAATTATTTAATTTTTATATTTTAAAAAATATATTATTTAATCCCTGTAAAATTTTTTATTAAATTATTTAGTTCCTACATTAAATTTTTCTTTAGTCAATATTGATCGATTTATTATTTAATTTTTTTATTTTAATAAAATTAATTAATTAGTCCTTATAATTTGATTTTGTTAACTATTTAATTTCATAATTATTTTTTTATACCTAAACTATCATAATTTTCTTGCATTTATTTTTTTCTTATCATTTCTTATTTCTCTCTCTATACTTTTTTTCTCAACACTCACACCTTTTTTTCCTTTATTCTCTTTTTATTTTCATCTATCAATAAAAATAATGTAAGCTGTTTACACAAAAAAGTTAATTAGTTTCTTTAAATTTCTAAATAATTAAGGAAAATTATTTCTAAGTAGAGAAATATAACAATGATGTCTAAATAATTAAAATTTTTTAGAAAATATAAATTAAGATTTAATCTCCACATAGCACAATTTTTATTTTTATCTAAAAATATATTTTTTAAAATACATGAATTAACTAATTAGTTTTACTAATATATAATGATTAAATAGTCGTACTTTTCAAAATACACAAATCAATTAATTAGTTTCCTTAAAAAAAAATTAAATAATAATATGAATAGTATGGATAATGAAAAATTTGATGAAGTGACTAAATAGTTTAATAAAAATTTTTACATGTACTAAATAGTATATTTTTTAAAATACAAGAATCAAATAGTTAGTTTCATTAAAATATAAAAATTAAAAAATAATTTTTAAAAAAATTAAAAAATAATTTTTTTAAAAAAAATAAAAAATAATTTTTTAGACTTTTATGATTTTATTAAAATATAAATTTACTTATATATATGACATAAAAATATATTATTAATTTAATATTATAATTAAACAATAAAAAGTATTTCCATGAAAAATATTTTTTAAAAAATTATTTCAAAGGTGCTAACAGCTTAATGGATTGTAATTAACTTAAAATTAACAATTTTAATTTAAGAGTAAATCACCATCATTATATAGTTTATTAAAATTAATTATTTAATTTTTATTTTCTTAAAACTCAAATTAAATGTACTCCTATTTTATAAAATTAAATTATTTAACCTTTCTGTCAATAAATATATTAATTAATTTATTTTAATTTTGAAAATTTATATCATTTGTAATTTTAACTGTTCATATTATTTAACCCATTAAAGCAAGTTAATAAACATTTTCTTCCACAGAAATCTTATAGAAGGAATAAAGAACTTAATTTTACAAAATACAATAACGTTTTCATCAGGTTTTAAAAAAATAAGAATTAAATAATTAATTTTAATAAAATACAAGTATCTGATAATAATTTGTCTTAATTTGAAGTTCAAAAAATAAAAATCATGAAGTTTCTCTCAATTTTGATTTTCATCATGTTTTAATTTTACTTTGATTTTAATTTGACAAATTTAAGATTAAAATTATTTTTTAATTTTTTAAAATAAAAATCTAATTTTGAATCAAATCAGATAACTTAGGTCTCATTCAATCTATTTTGATTAAAGATCTATTTAATATTATTATTAAAATTACTGTTAAAAAAATTATTTTTTTAAATATATTAATTAAGAAATATTAAAAAATAATTTAAAATTAAATTTAATAACTTTTAATTTAATAAATTAAAATAATAAAATAATTATTTATAAATATTCTTTTCATAAAATTTAAAATATTACTTTATTTAAAAAAATAATTTCAACCATCTAAACAAATACTAAAACATTTTAACCAATTTCAATTTCCAATTAGATTCATTCAATTCTAATTTCAATTTGACCCCTAATAGAGTCTATTTATCTCTTTTATATTGAAATCACATGTAGGCCATTTTTTCCCTATTGCGAACAGGAATGAACGAACAAAAAGAAAGGCTGCTGTGCAGCATCTGCACGAAGAGCTTCGGCCTTGCAGTCTGGCACACGTCTACGAAACAGCAAAGGACAGTCAGCCCATTCAGAAAATTGTACTTAGTGACCAATCATAATATATTAATAAAATATTTTTTTATTAAAATATATAACAAATAAAAATAATATAAAATATCAAATTATAAAAATTATTTATTTATTAAAAAATTATAATAAAATCTCTACAATAAATATAAATATTATAAAATTATATTTTTTATTGTTATATAATTTTATAATATAAATTATATTATTTAAAAAAATAATATCAAAATATTTTGTCAAATTTTTATATAAAATTCATAGATTTAAAAGTCAAAAAATAAATATAAACTACAAAAAACTAAATTATATGACATGATAGAATAAGATTAAAAAAATAATAATCATTAAAATTTTAAAAAATGAAAAATTAGAGTTTAGTAAAATAATAAAATTTGTCATATATATATAGATCAATCCAAATTTGCATAGAAGTTGAAATCACTAATTTTATCTACTTATAAATGTGTAAATAAAATAATTTTTTAATTAAAATGAAATAAAAGAGAGAAAGCAAAATGAGAGGAATAACAAAGAAAATGATATTTATAGGAAATTATTAAAGCAAAAGTAAAAATAAAAAAAAATCTCAACTAATTTAAAATTTTTTGATAGGAAATTACCAGACAAACTTTTATTTAATTTTCATCAAATAACAATTATCAATAAAAAATTTGAATAATTAAATTTTAACTGAACTTTTGTTCTTATTAATAACAACTAAATAATTTTAATATTTCAATTTAAATAATAAAATATAAATCACTAAAGACCATAAAAATTTTCAAGGGGCCAATTAATAAAAATAAAACTTTATTGCAATTATTTTTTTTTTTATAAATATTTATGAAGGTTATTGCAAATTTTTGGAGATTAAATAATGTAAAAACAAATTTTATTATGTTTATAAAATAATTTTAAAAATGTTTGGGGGGCCAAGGCCACCCCTAACCCCCTGTGTCTCTGCCCTAGAGGACAACAACAATTAAGTGAGTAAAAATAGCCAAAGAATAGGCTACCTTATTCACTTCGCGACACCCAAACTCAATACGATAAGAAGAGAATTGCAGCATACTCAAGTGAATGTAATCAACTAGCAAACCCAAAAGGACCCAACATAGGTGCTATAGATTGGACGATAGACACAAGATCCCTGGAGTTAGATACAATAAGCAACTTTTGGAAACCATGTTGACGAGCCAAGTCCACACCTAACAACATAACCAAACCCTCTGCAAGTGAAATATCATAAGCACTATCAAGCTATTTACTTATTGTGAGCAAAACACCACCAACTGCTGTCACACATTATCTCTCTATAAGGTATATCATGATCCCGTAGAATACCTAATGAATCACCGAACTTCACCTACCGATAACTCATTAAGTATCCTATAAGGGATTTTAAAATAATTTTCTTACTTTTTATAAGTGGTGAGTATTTTCTAATAGGTATTAAAACATTTATTCGAACTTTTAAGACTAGTAAAAATTTTTGTCCCATTTTATTTTTTCGCAAATTTTATAAAAATTTCGGCAGAGTGCCGTCTGTATTTTGAGAAAACAGTTCTTCAAATACTTGTAAAAAGTACTTCTAATGATTTATCTCAACAACTTCATCAAATCCACAACCATCCCAACCAATTTCAACATCATTCCTCAATTTTCAAAATTCAACAATCATCAAAATACTATTAATCAATTTCATTCAAATTAAAACAAAATACTTCCATTCATATTTCATTAGAGATAAAACAATTTATATACATCACTCTAAATATTTACATTAGGAAAAATCCAAACCAAAATTTATTACAAGCTTTATATAACTGCTCATGACCAGTTTTACATGTTTATACATTTACATACATTTACAAACATCAAAATAATTTTTACAATCAAGGTATAAAATATACCCGATAAAACTTCAGGGAAGGTGGCTCCATAATCCTTAGCAGCTCACTCTGCTGCTCCTCTAGTCTCAATATCTGCGACAGCAATAACAACCATCACTGAGTATTATGACTCAGTGGTGCACAACATACTAAAAATAATCTTTATGCTAAATTTAAATCATATTTATTCAAAAATTAAACTGAACATGAAATATAAATTCAAAACATGATTTATAGGATTTTAATCCAAACAATTTTTTCATTGTAAAAGTCTCAAAATAAATTTCATAAAAACACATAGTTATATCATGCCATTCGAAACAAATATAATCTCAATAGCCAGAGGCTAAGGAGAAGTCACAACACAAGGCTAGCTAGCTCAAATACATGAGAACCCATTCTTTTTCTTCTTCTACTGGCACACACCTCAACACTTCAGCCAGATAATGAATCAAAATTCAAAACTGATTTCCCCCACTAGTCATGCTAGTGAGATGTTCAAATATATGGTCATGACACTGTGGTTTCAAAACTTATCTTAACAATTTACTAAACATTTATTGCCATTTCAAATATACATAAATAAACTTTCAACAATTCAAAGTAAAAGCATAATACACATTTCATGCACTTTGTAAATGAATTTTAAAGCGTATTGATGTTGTGCACAAACCTTATACGAGTTGCCTCTTGGCCTTGACTCGATCCCTCGGGTTCTTTTCTGATATTTTTTTCCACTGAAACACACAGTTTAACAGTATTTCAGTATCACAAGTTATAAAAATTCTAAAAATAAATTCAAAACTACTTATACCTAGCTTTAATATGCTAAACTTGACGTTCTTTAAAATTTGTGTTTCAGGGTTATTATTTACTACACTATTTAAGTCAATTTTTTAACTTTCTAAGGCTTAATAAGTGTGGAAATTCTAATTTCACCCCCATATCACATTTTGGTTACTAAATTTGTTAGTTTTGGTTGTTTACTCAAATTTTAAATCTTTTAGGCAAATTTGCAAATTTTAAGTTTTGGTGTCTTATGTTGCACTATTCCATTGGTCATTTTGCTGTTAGAATTTGGCTAAGTTTTATTCATAGAAATTTTCCTTATTGTCTTAACTTTATTCTCTTTTTTGAATCACTCCATTTGGAGTTTTGTAGCTCAAGTTATAGCCATTTGAATCATGGCCGCCGGATTGGACTTACCCAGATTTCTGGGCAAATTGCTGGGTTATGGCAGTTTTAGGTCACCAAATTTGGGTGGCTAAATGACTTGGTTAAGGGCATAATTTAGGTTTGTATTCTTCATGAAAGTTTTAGATCTATATCTCAGCTTTCTACTGGTAAAATTTCAGGTCATTTTGACCTGCCTAGCCCAAGTTATGGCCAAATGAACAAACACTGTTCATTTGCTCATTTTTGTACAGGTCAAATTGCCTAATCTGAATTTGGTCAATTTGTTCACTTGGTTTTAGTCACTTTTTGTGCATGATTCCTAAATGAAAGATGTGTCATTTTGTGTCTAGTTTCATTCCCAATTGGCCTCATACCAATTGGGCTTGTAAATTTTCAGTTTTGGTCCCTAAAAGGGACCTTGGTCATGCTGCCTGCATACTGTCCACATCCAATATGAATCTCCACTCAATTCCAACACTTCCAACATACCCCAATTGGTCACAAATGACCATTTCTCACCTCAAACAAGGTCAAACACACTATTTGATCACTTTTCCAAATTTTTTTCTTCCAAACCCTAGGTGCTAAAACCCTAACTATACTAATTGTTATATTTAACTAATTCAAAGCATACCAACATCACTCCATCACTCAATTAAGCTTTTTAACATAATTAATTCAATCAAAGCATAAGCATTTCCATCACAAACCCTAGCTGGCCGAAATTTACTCTTGTCCTCTAAGGATGTTTTCATTTCATTTTAAGCATATTTATAAGTTCTTTATGCTATAAATACATTAATTAAACTAAAAGGTTGAAGTTTGCTTACTAACCTTAGTGCAGAAAATTTCTTTCCCTTCAAAGCTCTTCCTTTCTTTTTTTCTTTCTTCCTCAATTTTCTTTTCTTCTTGAGTTAGCAAGGTTTCTTTAGGTTTAGGATTTAAATTATGGGGCAAAACTAAGTTTTTCAAGCTCAAACAATGAGCTACAATGGAGTTTGGTGAGGGACAGGGAGGAGAGAGAGAGGTCACGGCTAAGGGATGAAGATGAGTCTTTCTTTTCTTTTTCTTTTATGAATTTATCCTTTAGGAAGACCATAAATTAAATTAATTTAATTTTAATTATAATATTTATTACATCATGCATGATGTCATGCATGATGTCATCACTTTTCACTTTTCCCTTTTTCTTTTTTTTTTTTCTATTTATTTTTCTATTAGTTCTTTAATTTAATTCCCGATTTCAAAATTTTCTTTGCTCTGATTTTATTTAACAGTTAGGTCAGGAGTCAGCTCTCAGGGTCAATTGACCAAATTACCCCTCGCCGGTTCGACCCGGTTTGCAAATAATTTAATATTTCTTTCGGATCCCTGACCTAATTATTTGACCGGTTTAACAATTCTTTTTCATGATTTTCTCTTTTTCACTGTGTTCGCAATAGTCCTAAGGACCGCGGCGTCACATTTTACGGTTTAAAATTTGAGTTTAGATCGGCCTCGCAGTCCTTTCTGAGAAGATCACCCATCGCTGTGACTCTCGGCTCGTTTAACTTCTTATGTTCTATTTTTCTTATTTATACTTAACTAATTGATAATTACTAATTATTTATGTTCAGGGCTTATCTAGTTGTCTTAAGTGTGGTATTAATCCTCTTCATTGTCTGGATCGATACCGATCACCGGAATAGTGAAATATACCAGGCTATATAAATAGGGGTGTTACAATTCTCCCTCCCCCCCCCCCCCCCTTAAAATAAATTTCATCTCGAAATTTTACCTGGTAATCAGTCTCTAAACAGCTGTGGGTGCTGTCTCCTCATGTTCTCCTCTCGTTCCCAAGTAGCTTCTTAGCCCGAATGATGGTTCCACAACACTTTTACTAACGGTATCTGCTTGTTCCATAGCTGCTTCACCTCATAAGCCAGAATCTCTATGGGTTCTTCCTCATATGTGAGGTCTGGATTCACTTCAATTTCTTTAACCGGTAGTACATGAGATGGGTCTGATCGATACCTCCTCAATATAGACACATGGAAGACATTATGTATCTTTTCTAACTCTGGAGGTAGTGCCAAACGATATGCCAAAGGACCCACTCTCTCCAGAACCTCATATGGCCCAATGAAACGAGGACTCAGTTTTCCCTTTCTGCCGAATCTCATAATCTTATTCCAAGGGAAAACCTTGAGGAATACTTTCTTATCCACTGCATACTCAATATCCCTTCTCTTTAAGTCAATATAGGACTTCTGACGGTTTGATGCAGCCTTGAGTCGATCTCTGATCAGTCTGATTTTCTCCTCTATTTGTTGAACAATTTCTAGCCCAATCATCTTTCTTTCGCCTACCTCATCCCAACACAATGGGGTTCTATATTTTCTGCCATACAAAGCTTTATATGGAGGCATCCCAATGCTTGATTTGATAGCTTTTGTTGTAAGTAAACTCAATCAAAGGCAAGTGTATGTCCCAATTACCCTCAAACTCAATCACACAAGCCCGTAGCATGTCCTCCAAGATCTAAATTACCCTCTTAGACTGGCCATCTATCTGTGGGTGGAATGCCGTATTGAAGTTCAATCTAGTTCCTAGGGCTCTTTGAAGACTACCCCAGAATCTAGAAGTGAACCTAAGATCTTTATCTGATACAATGGATACTGGCACCCCATGCAGTCTTACTATCTTATCAATGTACAACTTGGCCAATCCTTCTAAATTGTAGTCCATCCGGACTGGTAGAAAATGAGCAGACTTGGTCAATTTGTCAACAATGACCTAAACTGCATCATGACTCTTCTGTGTCCTCGGAAGTCCCATCACAAAATCCATCGTTATTCTCTCCTATTTCCATTCTGGTACTGGTAGTGGATGTAACAACCCAGCGGGTACTTAATGCTTTGCCTTTACTTGCTGACAAGTTAGGCATTTGGAAACAAACTCTGCCACATCTCTTTTCATACCCATCCACCAGTAATGCTCCTTTAGCCCTCTATACATTTTTATACCACCAGGGTGCATGGTAAAAGGAGACTCATGTGCTTTCCTCAAAATTATCTACCTCAAATCAACATCATTAGGAACACACATTCTGCCCTGGTGTAACAGTAGACCATCATCTCTTATTGAGAATTCTAGTTTATTGCCCTGCTAGACTTCTTCCAATAGCTTCTGATACTTCTGATCACTCTGAGCAGCCATTCTTATCTGATTAATCAACACTGGCTGTACATGCCATGTAACTGTTGTCTGCCCCTCATCATTAATATCTAAATTAGCATGTAATGATCTCAACTCATGTAACATGGACAAAGGAGTAACCTGTAGACTTGCCATAGTCTTGCGACTTAAAGCGTCAGCCATAACATTAGCTTTCCCTGGCTGATAGTCTATCAGACAATCATAGTCTTTTATCAACTCTAACCATCTCCTCTGTCTTAAATTCAACTCCTTCTGAGTTCCCAAATACTTCAAACTCTTATAATCTGTGTAGATGTAGTACTTCTCCTCATACAAATAGTGTCTCCAGATCTTAAGAGCAAACACTATAGCTGCAAGCTCCAAATCATGTGTCGGATAATTCCTCTCATGCGGTTTTAGCTAGCGTGATGCATAGACAATGACATTTTAATCTTGCATCAGTACACAGCCTAACCCATTGTGAGAATCATCACTATAAACTGTATATTCTTTACTCGCTGTAGGTAAAGTCAGGATTGGAGCCTCAATTAAACACCTCTTCAATTCATCAAAACTCTGTTGGCATTTATCTGTCCATTGAAATTTCATATCTTTTCAAAGTAGCTTAGTCAATGGAGATGCCAACATGGAGAATCCCTTCACAAATCGATAGTAGTATCCAGCTAAACCCAGAAAATTACGAATCTCTGTGATATTTCTGGGTGGCCTCCAATTAAGGACAGCTTCTATCTTACTTGGATCTACCTTGATGCCCTCTACTGATACTACATGACCCAAGAAGGATATTTCCTTTGACCAAAATTCACACTTCGACAATTTGGCGTATAGCTATTTCTCCCTCAAAGTCTGCAGTACAATCCGCAGATGTCTATCATGCTCTTCTGCACTCCTCGAGTAGACCAATATATCATCTATGAATACCACAACAAACTGGTCGAGGTATGGTCTGAAGATAGTGTTCATCAGATCCATAAATGCAGCCGGAGCATTAGTTAACCCGAATGGCATGACCAAGAACTCATAATGGCCATAGCGAGTTTTGAAGACAGTTTTTAGGAATACTCTGCGCTTGTACTTTTAGTTGATAATAGCCTAATCTCAGATCAATTTTGCAGAACACAGCTGCACCCCTCAACTGATCAAACAAATTATCAATGCGGGGTAATGGGTATCTATTTTTTATTGTCACCTTATTCAGCTGCCGATAGTCAATACATAAGCGGAGAGTGCCATTTTTCTTTTTGACAAACAACACTGGCGCTCCCCAAGGTGACACACTAGGGCGGATAAAGCCCTTGTCAAGCAGCTCTTGCAACTGCACTTTCAACTCCTTTAATTTTGCAGGTGCCATTCTATATGGTGTTATGGAGATTGGGTCCTCACCAGGCATAACATTAATGTCAAACTGCATTTCTCTTTCTAGAGGTAATCCTGGCAATTCATCAGGAAACACATCCGGAAAGTCACATACCGTAGGGATGTCCCTTAGTGCTGGACTCCCCACTTAGGTGTCTATTATATGTGCCAAGTATGCTTCACACCCCTTTCTGATCATCATTCTGGCTAGTGCAGCCGAAATCATGCTTGATGGCAGTAAATGCCTCTCCCCATGTATTACCACATCACCGTACAGAGGGAGACCAAAAGTGACTGTCTTCAGTCTACAGTCAATCATGGCGTGATGCCTGGCTAACTAATCCATGCCCAAGATAATATCATAATTTCTGAAGGGCATTTCAATCAAATCTGACAGAAAAACATGTCCTTGGATCACCAAAGGACAGTCTCTATAGATTCTGTTGACCTGAGCCTCTTGTCCTAACGGACTAGTTACTAGTACTTCAAAACACATTTGGACACACGGAACAACAAGTGAACTGACTATGCTAGCACTAACATATGAGTGGGTTGAACCCGGATCAAACAACACAAATACTTCTTGATCAGAGATAGAGAATGTATCGGCTACCACATCAGAAGTCTCAGCCTCTTCTCGCTGTCTCATCATATAAACTCTGACTGAAGCACTTTCTTGTGCTGACTTGTGACACCCCTTACCCGTGTACAGTATACCCGAGTAAGTAATGCCACACGGTGTGCCGGCACATTCTAATATACCTTAATTAATTTATACCATGCTTGTGAATATAATTTATGAAATATAATTTATTTTAGCCATTTATCAAAAGTATTATTTATTTGAGGTTCCGAAGATTTTAAAGAAAATCCATGAGTACCTGGCTAAAAATGGAGAAAACAGTTCTTCGGAACCTGTTAAAAACACTTCCAATATTTGTATTTCATCATTTCAAACTCCAATATCCAAAATCCCAACAATATTTCTCAATTTCAGTTCTCAACAACCTTTTCATTTCTCAAACATCCATCACATGTGATAATCAAGTATAAATCACAAATAAACATTTACTTTTCCATTCACAAATAAAATTTTCATAATTTACATGAACATTAATATACATTACACAAGTTTAATTACATATGAAAAAAAATCGAAATTTATTACAGAATGCCAAAATGACACCTAGTGTCCTACCAATGCACTGCAGAGGTTGAGGTGACACGGACACTGTGCAGAACTGCAGGATGGATTCACCCAGTCTGCGGTCTACTGGGCTCACGATCTGTATCTCCGTACCTACGCTGGCAAAGCAACGCGCTAAGCAATAATGCTTAGTGGTGCAATAATATAATAAAAGAAAATAGCAGAAAATAAATATGTATAGAATGTGTATGATTTGTTTGTTCGGTATTGGTATATCCATCATTTCATTAACTTTGTTCACTTTCATTCATTTGGTTACCCAAGTAACCTACACTAGACGACTGGACTGGATAAACGGGTAAACTGGCACTGGGTACCTAGTACCTCGGGCCATCACACCATCGGTCACATATGCATCTCCCGGTGTGCGACAGAACAACTAACAAGCGGTAAATACATCAGGCACAATGCCAAATCTCAATACAAGGTCAGAATGGCTAAAAGCCATAGAATCACGGAATGGCATGTTGCCATGTGCAGTACTGCTAACTGAACCCTATTGGCATGCCAAACTATCCAAACCAATCTTGTTAGGTATACTAGGGCATTTGAAACTTTTAAATTCTTCAATCTTTGAATTTCAAATTTCGGTGTCACTATTCACCTCTTTGGTCAACTAATATGTTGAATTTTAGGTAGAAATTAGGTACATTGGTTTTGGCACTCCCAACATACCACATTTTGCCTTTAAAACTTGTTGGAATTGGTCACCATTACCATTTCTAATTTAAAACCAAGAGGGCAGAAAATTTCAGTTTTTGAAGCATATGTTTACTGTTCCATTAAACACTGTTGCAGTGGGAATTTGAAGAAATGACAAGCATGAAAGTTGTTTCTTATTTTGTCTAGTTGAATTTCCTTTTTTGAATCACTCCATTTGGAGTTTTGTAGCTCCAGATATGGCTCAAAAACCACAGCTGGCCGGATTGCCAATCTGCAGAATTGACCATATCTACAGTAACATAAATAGTGACTGTGATTGCATTTTTGAATTGGTTCTGGCCATAATTTGGGGTAGGTTTCTTCACAAAAGTTTTTTGTCTATGTCTTAACTTGTTGCTGTAAAAATTTCAGGTCAATTGACCAAATCTACAGTGAGTTATGGCCACTGTTCATTTGGTCATTCTGCAGAATCAGTTGTAGGGTATCCGTATTGGGGCCAAGTTTTGGTCCTCTTGCTTTGGTCTTTTGGGCATGGTTTCTTCAGCAAAAATGTGCCATTATAAGCCTAGTTTCATGTCCAATTGGCCAAACACCAATTGGACTAACACAGCCAAAGTTATGGCTGTGTAATTGGACTAGAATCTCAGTCACCATTCTGCTGTCTTTAGGCAGCCTACCATTCCAATTTGCCATGCCATTTTTCAGTCTAATTTATGGTCAACATACCTCAAATGGTCACTAATTGACCATTAGAGTGTTCTTTAATAGTTTCATAAGCCAAGTCAATTTTTACTTCTCAAAACCCTAATGTCCAATTCAATTTACCCATAAACCTCAATTAGCACACTAGTTCAACATCCATGCATATTCATACCTTAAACATCATTTCTAGCCACTCTAAATTCATTACAACAATCAAACTCATCCTTCCTTAGGGCTGCCGAAAATTGAAGATACTCTAACATATATGATTTACTTCAAATTCTTACAATTTCTTAACTTAAAATGATGCTCTAGCAAGAATTAATGGAGTGAGAGTGAAAGTATAGCACTAACCTTTAAGTGGTTAATCATTATGATGTCACAAATTGCTTTATTTTGATTTTTCTTTTCTTTTCATCACTACTCAATTTCAATTAAATTTTTAGTAATGTTTCTTCATATTTTATGTCATATTAATTATTTACTTAACTGGACAAGTCGGCCAAAAATCACCTCTGAAGGCGAAATGACCAAAATGCCCTCCGTTTGGCTTAACGGGTCAAAATTGTCTGTACCGATTGAAAAATTTTTCTAGGTATTTTCTTGGCATTCTAATGCCATGGGAACCTCAATAACCCTTCTCTGGAGTCCCAAAAATTATTTTATGAAATTTTCCCCGGGTCTAGGGCTCCTCGTTGCGAGAACCGCAACTTCCCTCTGGTTACCCATCGCTTGGGCACCGGCTCGTTTAACTTGTTTGTATTTTATTTCTAAAATTTTTACTAAAATTTTCTTATCAATATTTGAGTTAATTATGGTTCCTCACTTTAGTTTAAATATTTTTCTGGACATTCTAGCTATTCGGACCGACACCGGTCACCGAATAAAGAGGATGTACGAGTAGTTAATGGGAGGGTGTTACAACTCTTCCCCTCTAATTTAAATTTCGTCCCCGAAATTTAATTGATGCAAACAGTTGAGGGAACTGTTGCCTTATCGTCTCTTCACTTTCCCAAGTTGCCTCCTCGGTGTTGTGGTGCCTCCAAAGCACTTTCACCAGTAGAATCTGTTTGTTCCTCAACTCTTTCACTTCCCGAGCCAAGATCCGTAGAGGTTCTTCTTCATATGTCAAATCCGGTTGTATTTCAATTTCTTCTCTGGAGATGACATGTGAAGGATCTGAGCGGTATCTTCTGAGCATGGATACGTGAAACACATTGTGAATCTTGTCCAGCTCTGGTGGTAAAGCTAGCCTATAGGCCACTGGACCCACACGTTCGATGATTTCATACGGGCCAATGAACCTAGGGCTCAACTTACCTTTCCTTCCAAACCTCAATACCTTCTTCCATGGTGACACATTGAGGAACACTTTGTCGCCAACCACATATTCTATTTCTTTTCTCTTCAGGTCGGCATAAGATTTCATCATTCGAGGCAACCTTTAAGTTGGCTTTGATTGATTTTACCTTCTCCTCACTGTTTCACTGTGTCCGGCCCTACCATTTGTCTTCGCCAATTCACCCAAAGACATTGAGTTCTACATTTTCTCCCAGACAGTGCTTCATATGGGGCCATTTGGATGCTAGCTTGGTAGCTATTGTTGTATGCAAATTCTGCCAATGGGAGGTATCTATCCCAACTTCCCTCAAATTCAATGACACAACTCCTCAGCATATCCTCAAGGACCTGACATATATTTCATGTTATTGTTATCATTTCAGTTCAATATTTGTATTAATTCAATTAGTTCAATTGTTTACCTGGATTACTCTTTCTGATTGCCCATCCGTCTGATGATGGAAAGCTGTGCTGAAGTGGAGTTGTGTACCCAAGGACTCATGCAACTTCTTCCAAAATCTCGATTTGAACCTTGGGTCTCGATCAGATATGATGGAAAGTGGAATTCCATGCAGTCTAACTATCTCACTGATATACAATTCTGCTAACTTTTCCAGTGAGTAGTCAGTCCTAACTGGCAGAAAGTGTGCTGACTTCGTCAATCGGTCCACTATCACCCATGCTGCATTTCTTCCGGGTGAGAGGTAGACCACTTATAAAATCTATGGTGACCCGATCCCATTTCCATTCAGGTATGCATATAGGCTGTAGCAAACCTGATGGAACTTGATGTTCTGCCTTGACTTGCTGACATGTCAAGCATTTAGTCACATAGTCAGCTATGTCCTTTTTCATACCAGGCCACCAATATTGGAGCTTCAGATCATGATACATCTTTGTACTTCCTGGGTGCATAGCATATACACTGGTGTGTGCCTCTTTTAGAATACTGGCTTTCAATTCCCCATTATCTGGTACACAGTCTTCCTTTGTAGTGCAGGACACCGACCGCTTTCACCTCATAGTCACCGCTTCCTCCGGGATTTTGCTCATAATAGCCATTAGCTTCTCATCTACCTTACGCCCATCTAAAATCTGTCAGAGTTTGGCCTCACTTGCAACTCACCAAAATAGCTCCATCTCGAATCAAAGTGAGACGGGCATTCAATGATCTCAAAGTCGTGATGGACTTTCTCGCTCAAAGTATCAAGAACTACATTTGCCTTCCTGTGATGGTAGTCAATTACACAATCATAGTCCTTCAAGAATTCAATCCATCGCCTCTGCCTAAGGTTGAGCTCCTTCCGGGTTGGAAAATATTTGAGACTCTTGTGGTCCGTGTAAATGTAGCACTTTTCACCATACAAGTAATGCCTCCATATCTTCGGCGTAAGATAATTGCTGCAAGCTCTAGGTCATGGGTAGGGTAGTTCTGTTCATGTGGCCTTAGGTATGCGGAAGCATAAGCGACCACCTTCCCCTCTTGCATCAAGACACACTAACCCATTATGAGAAGCATCACTATAGACCACAAAGTCCTTTCAACTCATCTGTTAACACCGGTGCCTCTGTTAACATAGCCTTCAACTTCTCAAAGCTGGTTCGACACTTGTCATTCCAAATCGACATTCTTGTGTAATAGCTTGGTCATTGGAGCGGCTATTAAGGAAAATCCTTCACAAATCTTCTGTAATACCCCTAGCCCAAGAAGCTTCTAACCTCGGTTGTATTTCCGGGAGGCTTCCATTCCATCACTGCTTCTATTTTCTTGGGATCCACCCTAATCCCATTAGCTGACACTATGTGTCCAAGGAATGCAATCTCATTCAGCCAAAAGTCACACTTGGACAACTTAGCATATAGTTCCTTTTCTCTCGGGGTTTGCAGAACAATCCTCAAATGCTCATCATGTTCTTCCCTGGTCTTAGAATACACCAAAATATCATCAATAAAGACCACTACGAACCGATCTAGGTATGGATGGAAGATACGGTTCATAAGGTCCATAAATGCCGTTGGTGCATTTGTTAGGCCAAAGGGCATCACCAGAAACTCATAATGCCCGTATCGGGTCCTGAATGCAGTCTTGGGCACATCTACATCCTTCACACTCAACTGATGATACCACGATTCGAGATCAATCTTAGAAAATACTCCTGCTCCCTTCAACTGATCAAACAGATCATCAATTCTAGGCAACGGATATTTATTCTTCACAGTCACTTTATTCAACTGCCAGTAATCGATGCATAGCCTCAAAGTCCCATCCTTCTTTTTCACAAACAAAGACCGAGCTCCCCAGGGTGACACACTGGGGCGTATGAACCCCTTATCAAGCAACTCTTGCAACTGAGTTTTCAACTCCCTCAATTCAGCGGGTGCCATCCTATAAGGAGCAATGAAAATAGGTGTTGTACCGGCAGTTGTCTCAATAGCAAATTCAACTTCCCTTTCTGGTGGCAAACCAGGCAATTCTTCAGGAAATACCTCTGGGAAGTCTCTCACTGTGGGTATATTACTCAGGTTTGGCTTAGCCTGCCTAGTATCCACCACATGTGCTAGGTAGGCTTCACAGCCTTTTCTCATCATTCTTCTTGCAACTGTGGCTGAGATGACATTGGACAAGAAATCTGTCCTTTCACCCACAACTATAATCTCATTACCCTCAGGAGTTTTCAGAGAAATTCTCTTCAATTTGCAATCAACTATTGCCTGATGACGTGACAACCATCCATTCCCAAAATCACGTCAAACTCATGGAAGGGCAACTCAATCAGTCCGCCAAGAATTCATACCCCTAAATCCTTAACGGGCAACCCTTGTATACCTTGTTCACCACTACACTGTGGCCTAATGGATTAGTGACCAGAATGTCTTGGTCACTTTGCCCTATTAGTATCCCCCTTTCTACGGGTAAGTTGATGCAAATGTAGGAATGAGTGGATCCTGGATCCACCAATGCATGCACAGGTGTAGTGTATAGGAGAACGCACTCGATGACGCCCGGCATCTTGCTCCTCCCGAGCTCTCGGGGCATAATTTCGGCAGTGGTCCGTTATCCGGCCTCTCTCTGGCTCGGATGCAGCCCTCGTGATGGTCCCACCGCGTCGATCTGCGATTTTCTACCTCTACGTAGTGCAGAGCGTGTCTTTCGCTTGTGTTGGAGCGGTGTAGTAGTTCTGCGTGGGCAGCTTCTTCAACCGATGCTCTGCTGACCCACATCTCAAGCGAGCACTCCACTATCCAACACTCCCCCTTGTGCCATTTCGCATGGTGTGGACATGCGAGAAGATGTTGGGGCTGGTCCCTAAACCCCATCCTCGAGAGCTACCACCGATGGTGTGGATGACCTCTTCTAGGGGTGAATCGTGGCTGGGCCCCGAGATCGACCACGACCATGTGGCCGACCAACTCGTGCGGTGGACCTCTGAACTTCTTCCCAGTGCAGGGAGATGAGCTAGACCGACCGGGCCCTCTTCTGCTGTCTCTCCCTTCTGGTCTGCTCACTTATTCTTACTTTTTCAACCCTTATTGCAGCTTCCACTAACTTGCTAAATTCTGTGATTCCCAAGGCAGTGAGCTGGATCTTGATGTTATCATTTAGTCCCTCTTCAAATCTCTTGCACCTTTCAACTTCATTAGGGACTATCTCCCTTCCGTAGCGGCTTAATCGGACAAATTCCTTCTCATACTCGGCCCGATAATGTCTACGCCTTTACGTTAATGAACTCTCTTCTTCTCTCTTCCAGGTATACAGTACCCACATATTTCTTCTTGAACTCGGAGAGAAAGAAGTCCCAAGTTACAGCTTCTGGCTGCACTTCACTGGACACAGTGTCCCACCATTCGTAGGCATCATCTTGCAACAAGGATACTGCAGCTTCTAGATTTTGCTCTGAGGTGCAGTGAAGTTGTTTTAAGACTCTGCCCATTCTGTTCAACCAATTCTCTACCGCAATGAGTCATCTTCTCTTTTACTGAAAAGTCCACCGCTCCAAACTTTCTTAGCCTTTCCAGTGTGATTTACTGTGTGGAGTCAGCCGCATTACTCGACCATTTGTCTAAAGAAGTCGGCCATTTGTTGGAACATGGCTCGTGGAGGCTAAGCAGTGCTCGCTTGAGCCGGTGGAGTAGGTTCTCCCTACCCCCGCCTCCTGTCGTAGGTGGAGCATGACTCTCCACTTCCTCCTCGATCGCTCTCTAAGATGAAGGATCCATATCCTATTCAAAATAAGAAAGACAAACAGATCTGCATTAGTGTCACCTCGACTCTTACAAATGCAATGCATGGTATGGACTCAATCTAGGCCCAGAAACGCCTAAACCGTGCTCTGATACCACTAACTGTGACACCCCTTACCCGTGTACAGTATACCCGAGTAAGTAATGCCACACGGTGTACCGGCACACTCTAATATACCTTAATTAATTTATACCATGCTTGTGAATATAATTTATGAAATATAATTTATTTTAGCCATTTATCAAAAGTATTATTTATTTGAGGTTCCGAAGATTTTAAAGAAAATCCGGCGGAGTACCGGCTAAAAATGGAGAAAACAGTTCTTCGGAACCTGTTAAAAACACTTCCAATATTTGTATTTCATCATTTCAAACTCCAATATCCAAAATCCCAACAATATTTCTCAATTTCAGTTCTCAACAACCTTTTCATTTCTCAAACATCCATCACATGTGATAATCAAGTATAAATCACAAATAAACATTTACTTTTCCATTCACAAATAAAATTTTCATAATTTACATGAACATTAATATACATTACACAAGTTTAATTACATATGAAAAAAAATCAAAATTTATTACAGAATGCCAAAATGACACCTAGTGTCCTACCAATGCACTGCAGAGGTTGAGGTGACACGGACACTGTGCAGAACTGCAGGATGGATTCACCCAGTCTGCGGTCTACTGGGCTCACGATCTGTATCTCCAGTACCTACGCGTGGCAAAAGCAACGCGCTAAGCAATAATGCTTAGTGGTGCAATAATATAATAAAAGAAAATAACAGAAAATAAATATGTATAGAATGTGTATGATTTGTTTGTTCGGTATTGGTATATCCATCATTTCATTAACTTTGTTCACTTTCATTCATTTGGTTGCCCAAGTAAGCTACACTAGACGACTGGACTGGATAAACGGGTAAACTGGCACTGGGTACCTAGTACCTCGGGCCGTCACACCATCGGTCACATATGCATCTCCCGATGTGCGACAGAACAGCTAACAAGCTGTAAATACATCAGGCACAATGCCAAATCTCAATACAAGGTCAGAATGGCTAAAAGCCATAGAATCACGGAATGGCATGTTGCCATGTGCAGTACTGCTAACTGAACCCTATTGGCATGCCAAACTATCCAAACCAATCTTGTTAGGTATACTAGGGCATTTGAAACTTTTAAATTCTTCAATCTTTGAATTTCAAATTTCGGTGTCACTATTCACCTCTTTGGTCAACTAATATGTTGAATTTTAGGTAGAAATTAGGTACATTGGTTTTGGCACTCCCAACATACCACATTTTGCCTTTAAAACTTGTTGGAATTGGTCACCATTACCATTTCTAATTTAAAACCAAGAGGGCAGAAAATTTCAATTTTTGAAGCTTATGTTTACTATTCCATTAAACACTGTTGCAGTGGGAATTTGAAGAAATGACAAGCATGAAAGTTGTTCCTTATTTTGTCTAGTTGAATTTCCTTTTTTGAATCACTCCATTTGGAGTTTTGTAGCTCCAGATATGGCTCAAAAACCACAGCTGGCCGGATTGCCAATCTGCAGAATTGACTATATCTACAGTAACATGAATAGTGATTGTGATTGCATTTTTGAATTGGTTCTGGCCATAATTTGGGGTAGGTTTCTTCATGAAAGTTGTTTTTCTATGTCTTAACTTGTTGCTGTAAAAATTTCAGGTAAATTGACCAAATCTACAGTGAGTTATGGCCAAATGAACAGTTACTGTTCATTTGGTCATTCTGCAGAATCAGTTGCAGGGTATCCATATTGGGGCCAAGTTTTGGTCCTCTTGCTTTGGTCTTTTGGGCATGGTTTCTTCAGCAAAAATGTGCCATTATAAGCCTAGTTTCATGTCCAATTGGCCAAACACCAATTGGACCAACACAGCCAAAGTTATGGCTGTGTAATTGGACTGGAATCTCAGTCACCATTCTGCTGTCTTTAGGCAGCCTACCATTCCACTTTGCCATGCCATTTTTCAGTCCAATTTATGGTCAACATACCTCAAATGGTCACTAATTGACCATTAGAGTGTTCTTTAACAGTTTCATAAGCCAAGTCAATTTTTACTTCTCAAAACCCTAATGTCCAATTCAATTTACCCATAAACCTCAATTAGCACATTAGTTCAACATCCATGCATATTCATACCTTAAACATCATTTCTAGCCACTCTAAATTCATTACAACAATCAAACTCATCCTTCCTTAGGGCTGCCGAAAATTGAAGATACTCTAATATATATGATTTACTTCAAATTCTTACAATTTCTTAATTTAAAATGATGCTCTAGCAAGGATTAAAGAAGTGAGAGTGAAAGTATAGCACTAACCTTTAAGTGGCAGAATTTTCAGCCACCCAAACTCCTTTCTTTCTTCCTCTTTTGGCTGCCTAAAGCTTCCTTAGGGTGTGTAGATAAATTTTAGTGAAGATGACTTAGGGTTTTGGGGTGAGGTTTGAGAGGTTTTCAAGCTTGAAAATGAAAAAATGGAGGTTTAGGGCAAGGCTTGATTTCGCCTGCAATTGGGGAGGATGATGGCTGCTGGATTTTTAATTATTTTAGTCTTTTTTTGTCTCTTTTAAGTATTTAAGAAAGCTTATTAGCTTGTGATTGGTTGGTAATTTATAAATGACATCATTATGATGTCACAAATTGCTTTATTTTGATTTTTCTTTTCTTTTCATCGCTACTCAATTTAAATTAAATTTTTAGTAATGTTTCTTCATATTTTATGTCATATTAATTATTTACTTAACTGGACAAGTCGGCCAAAAATCACCTCTGAAGGCAAAATGACCAAAATGCCCTCCGTTTGGCTTAACGGGTCAAAATTGTGCACTGATTGAAAAATTTTCTAGGTATTTTCTTGACATTCTAATGCCATGGGAACCTCAATAACCCTTCTCTGAGTCCCAAAAATTATTTTATGAATTTTTCCTAGGTCTAGGGCTCCTCGTTGAGAACCGCAACTTCCTCTCGTTACCCATCGCTAGGCACCTACTGCTTTAACTTGTTTGTATTTTATTTCTAAAATTTTTACTAAAATTTTCTTATCAATATTTGAGTTAATTATGGTTCCTCACTTTAGTTTAAATATTTTTACGGATATTCTAGCTGTCCGGACCGACACCGGTCACCGAAACAGTAGGATGTACGGAGTAGTTACCGGGAGGGTGTTACATGACTGACCAACAGTACCCTAACTGCCAGAAGCAGTGCCTCTACCTCTGCTTCTTCCTCTGCCAGCCGGTTGTGAATCTCTGGGAGCAGGACTCTGAATAGATCCTTCTGCAGTTGTAGGCGCTGGACCGAATCTAGGAGCGCTAGTGCAATCTTTTGTAATATGACCCTTGCCTCCATAGTTAAAACAGGCTCCTATTGCCCAATAGCATTCTCTCCCATGAATCTTGCCACAAGTCTCACAGGGGTGGGGAGGTTGTGAACCCCTGCTCGACTGCTGACCAGACCTAGGGGGTCTCTGTCTAAAGATTCTGCCCCTTCCAAACCTTCCACCTCGATCTCTGTTAGGTCCCCCAAATTTCTTCTTCTTTCCAGAGGTACCACTAGGACTTTGCTCCACTGACTTTTCCCCCTTGTCTTTCTCTGATTTTTCTTTTACTGGGGTCGCTTCTGATTCAATTCTTTCCAACTCAAGTGCTTGAGAAATGAGCTCTGAGAAATTACTGTGTCTGAATCCCATCACTTGCATCCATAAGCTGGGCTTCAAACCCGTCTCAAATCTCTTACACCTTTCCTTGCTGGTAGAAAGGAGACTCCCAGCATAGTAGCTTAAGTGGGAGAACTCCCTCTCATACTCTGCCACTGATCTGTTGTCTTACTTCAAACTCAAAAATTCTTGTAGTTTCTGATCCACATATGCATCTGGGACGTATTTCTGTCTAAACTCTCTGATGAAGTCACCCCAGATCAGTACTGGTGGTTCAGCCAAGCTGTGGGAGATGGTCTTTCACCAATCATACACATCCCCTTACAGTAGTGACACGGAGTATTCAAATTTCAACTCATCTGGGCAGTGCAGCTTCTTGAACACTCTATACATTCTTTCCAGCCATTGCTCTGCCTCTAAAGGGTCTACTGTACCCTTGAATTCCGTAGCCCCATACTTCAACAGCTTGTCATACTGTCTGACTAGAGCTTGAGGTTGCACCACAGAAGTCTAGGGTGGAGCTTTAGTAGGCATACCCCCAGCCATTTATTGGAACATCATAGCCATCTGCTGAGCAAATTGTGCAGGAAACTGCGGAATTTGTGGGGCTGGTGCTACTGACCCACTGACATTTTGTAAAGCTAGGGCTTCCTCTTGTGCCTCAGCTTCAACAGATTACTCAATTGAGCGATCCCCTTCTTCCATATCAATCTGGAGCAGGATATCTCTTGAACAAATAACACAAGGAGATTTCCCTCCATTAGTTCATATTTATGATGTAATGCACTGTATGTAACAAATAAGGACATTGAGCAGTTGTACTTATCAAATAAAAGACACAAATTCACAAGTTAAAACATACTTTAAAAATTCTCTCTGATACCACTAAATATGTCACACCTTACCCCTCTGTAAGGCATAACATGATACCGTAAAATACCTAATAAACTACCGAACTTCACCTACCAATAACTCATTAAATACCCTACAAGTGATTTTAAAACAATTTTCTTACTTTTTATAAGTGGTGAGCATTTTCTAATAGGTATTAAAACATTTATTCGAAGTTTTAAGACTAGTAAAAATTTTTGTTCCATTTTATTTTTCCGTAAATTTTACAAAAATTTCAACAGAGTGCCGTCTGTATTTTGAGAAAACAGTTATTCAAATACCTGTAAAAAGCACTTTCAATGATTTATCTCAACAACTTCATCAAATCCACAACCATCCCAACCAATTTCAACATCATTCTTCAATTTCCAAAATTCAACAATCATTAAAATACTATTAATCAATTTCATTCAAATTAAAACAAAATACTTCCATTCATATTTCATTAGAGATAAAACAATTTATATACATCACTCTAAATATTTATATTAGGAAAAATCCAAACCAAAATTTATTATAAACTTTATACAACTGCTCATGACCAGTTTTATATGTCCATACATTTATATACATTTACATACATCAAAATAATTTTTACAATCAGGGTATAAAATATACCCGATAAAACTTCAGGGAAGGTGGCTCCACAATCCTTAGCAGCTCACTCTGTTGCTCCTCTAGTCTCAATATCTGCGACAGCAATAACAGCCATCGCTGAGTACTATGACTCAGTGGTGCACAACATACTAAAAATAATCTTTATGCAGAATCATATTTATTCAAAAATTAAACTGAACATGAAATATAAATTCAAAACATGATTTATAGGATTTTAATCCAAACAATTTCATTGCAAAAGTCTCAAAACAAATTTCATAAAAACACACAGTTATATCATGCCATTTGAAACAAATATAATCTCAATAGCCAGAGGCTAAGGAGAGGTCACAACACAAGGCTAGCTAGCTCAAATATATGGGAACCCATTCTTTTTCTTCTTCTACTGGCACACACCTCAACACTTCAGCCAGAGAAGGAATCAAAATTCGAAACTGGTTTCCCCCACTAGTCATATTAGTGAGGTGTTCAAATATATGGTCATGATACTGTAGTTTCAAAACTTATCTTAACAATTTACTAAACGTTTATTGCCATTTCAAATATACACAAATAAACTTTCAATGATTCAAAGCAAAAGCATAATACACATTTCATGCACTTTGTAAACGAATTTTAAAGCGTATTGATGTTGTGCACAAACCTTATACGAGTCGCCTCTTGGCCTTGACTCGATCTCTCGGGTTCTTTCCCAGTATTCTTTTTCACTGAAACACACAGTTTCACAGTGTTTCAGTATCACAACTTATCAAAATTCCAAAAATAAATTCAAAACTACTTATACCTAGCTTTAATATGCTAAACTTGATGTTCTTTAAAATTTGTGTTTTGGGGTTACTATTCACTATATTATTCAAGTCAATTTGTTGACTTTCTAAGGCTTAATAGGTATAGAAATTCCAATTTCACCCACATACCATATTTTTGTTACTAAATTTGTTTGTTTTGGTTATTTACTCAAATTTTAAGTCTTTTAGGCAAATTTGTAAATTTTCAGTTTTGGTGTCTTATGTTACACTTTTCCATTGGTCATTTTATTGTTAGAATTTGGCTAAGTTTTCTTCATAGAAATTGTTTCTTATTATCTTAAATTTATTCTTCTTTTTGAATCACTCCATTTGGAGTTTTGTAGCTCAAGTTATAGCTATTTGAATCATGGTTGCCGGATTGGACTTACCCAGATTTTTGGGCAAATTTTTGGGTTCTGGCAGTTTTAGGTCACCAACTTTGGGTGGCTAAATGATTTGGTTAAGGACATAATTTGGGTTTGTGTTCTTTATGAAAGTTTTAGATATATATCTCAGCTTTCTGACCTGCCTAGCCCAAGTTATGGCCAAATGAACAAACACATTATTCATTTGGTCATTTTTGTACTGGTCAAATTGCCTAATCCGGATTTGGTCAATTTGTTCACTAGGTTTTAGTCACTTTTTGGGCATAATTCCCAAATGAAAAATGTGTCATTTTGTGTCTAGTTTCATTTCCAATTGGCCTCACACCAATTGGGCTTATAAATTTTCAATTTTGGACCCTAAAACGGACCTTGGTCATGCTGCCTGCATACTGCCCACATCCAATCCGAATCTCCACTTGATTCCAACACTTCCAACATACCCCAATTGGTCACAAAATGACCATTTCTCACCTCAAACAAGGTCAAACACACCATTTGGCCACTTCTCCAAATTTTTGTCTTCCAAACCCTAGGTGCCAAAACCCTAACTACACTAAATGTTACATTTAACTAATTCAAAGCATACCAACATCGCTCCATCACTCAATTAAGCTTCCTAACATAATTAATTCAATAAAACACAAGCATTTCCATCACAAACCCTATCTGGCCGAAATTTACTCTTGTCCCCCAAAGATGTTTTCATTTCATTTTAAGCATATTTATAAGTTCTTTATGCTATAAATACATTAATTAAACTAAAAGGTTGAAGTTTGCTTAGTAACCTTAGTGCATAAAATTTCTTTCCCTTCAAACCTCTTCCTTTCTTTTTTTCTTTCTTCCTCAATTTTCTTTTCTTCTTGCGTTAGCAAGGTTTCTTTAGGTTTAGGGTTTAAATTATGGGGCAAAACTAAGTTTTTTAAGCTCAAACAATGAGCTTCAATAGAGTTTGGTGAGGGTGAGGGAGGAGAGAGAGAGTTCACAGCTAAGGGATGAAGATGAATTTTTTTTTTTCTTTCTTTCTTTTCTTTTTCTTTTATGAATTTATCCTTTAGGAAGACCATAAATTAAATTAATTAAATTTTAATTATAATATTTATTGCATCATGCATGATGTCATGCATGATGTCATCACTTTTCCCTTTTTCTTTTTTTTTTAATTTATTTTTTTATTAGTTCTTTAATTTAATTCCCGATTCTGAAATTTTCTTTTCTCCGATTTTATTTGACAGTTAGGTCAGGAGTCAGCTCTTGGGGTCAATTTACTAAATTGCCCCTCGCCGGTTCAACCCGGTTTGCAAATAATTTAATATTTCTTCCGAATCCCTGACCTAATTATTTGACCGGCTTAACAATTCTTTTTCATGATTTTCTCTTTTTCACTGTGTTCGCAATAGTCCTAAGGACCGCGGCGTCACATTTTACAGGTCGAAATTTGAGTTTAGATCGACCTTGCAGTCCTTCTTGAGAAGGTCACCCATTACTGTAACTCTCGGCTCGTTTAACTTCTTATTTTCTGTTTTTCTTATTTATACTTAACTAATTGATAATTACTAATTATATGTGTTCAGGGCTTATCTAGTTGTCTTAAGTGTGGTTCTAATCCTCTTAATTGTCCAGACTGACATCGGTCAACGAAATAGTGAAATATACTAGGCTATACAAATAGGGGTGTTACAACTGCATCCCTAAAAACACAACCCAATCCTGTAAAGTTAATATTAAAAAGCAAAGATGCATCAATATTTAGTTTAACTCCTGAACCAAGAGGAACCCAATGCACATTCACTCTAGTAATACCCAACTCCCTCTCTTCATGGTTTTGTCGACACCATATTTTGGCCGATCCCTGAAGTCAATGAACTTTGGAATCGATCCCCACTCGACATTCTTTGGTTGTAGATGGCTCGATCAGAAAATAAACTAATCCCCCATCTAGTCGATTCATTTCTGACCTCGTCTCAAAGAGATCAAACCAATATCAAGTCTCCATACCATCCAATTTCATTTTCGATCTCTCGCCAAAGAAGGTTGAACCAACACCAAGTCTCCATGTCATTCAATTCATTGCCGATCTCTCATCAGAGAGATTAAACCAATGTCAAGTCTCCATGTCGTTCAACCTCAGTCTTGATCTCTCAAACCAATATCAAGTCTCCATGCCATTCAGTCTCGTCTCCGATCTCTCTTTACAAATGTAGTGGAAAATCATTTAGCTAATGCTAGAATCGGGTCCCACACTTGTGTGTTCCAGATATTTCTTAAAATAAAGTTAAAAGGTTTATGTCCGATCTATTGATGATCCCGATCCTAAAATTCAAATCAAGTCTTTTCAATGTTCTAAAGATTTACCGGATGTTTGGTCGGGGCTCAGCCCGATCTCAAGCTTATCTGTAATGTTTTTCTGATCTCTCATACTTTGGTTAATGGTCATTTTTAAAGTTTACCGTCCAAAGCGTGCAAAATAATTAAGTACTCGGTACATTTTCCGATCTCAACAAGAAATTGAGCAAAAGACTTCATTTCATTCCAAAGTAAACTTTTACAAGTCATTCGGCTGGAGGATCTCCCCCAGCCTGATCTCTTGGTACATTTCACTCATTCTCCCTCTCTCTCTCTGATTCCTCCTCGCTCTCCTCTTTGTCTCGAGGAGCCAGGTTGTTGACCCCGTGTAGCTCAAAATGAGCATTGATTTTGATGATAACAAAACTCAAAGGGAATCTATCTAACCCAACTTTAAAGTGATGTGTAGATTCTTTGTCTTATTGCTAAAGAACCTTTGAAGTTACATCTAAGGAGAAAAGATACTCAAAGGCATTTCAAGACAAATCCAAAATGAGAAAAGAATAAGACTATGGAAGCCAAGACTCAAAGAAAAGGTATGAAAGGCATAGTATTAGAGATTGAGTCTTAGGTCTTTTGTAAAAAGAATGCATGAAAATTTAGTCATATGGAGCTTAAAAATGAAATTTTATTTTCTGATTACTTTTTCTCATCATGACCTTGGACACTACTATTGAAACATTTTTTTTAAGGTCAAAATCATTTTACATTGCAAGTTGAGACATGCAGCTGTTGACTTAGTTTGCTAACTGGTTTGCTATATTTTTTAGTTTGCTAATGAGTTTGCTAAAAACATTAGTTTACTAACCAGTTTGCTGACTGCTACTAAAATTTCATTAGTTTGCTAATTGATCAGAGCTACTCAACTTCGCACAAAAGGATAAAATAATGGCTATTTTGTCTTGGGCAGTGTGTATAACGTTCCAAAAGGGTTTCAAACGGTCTAAAATGATTTTGGGACTATAAATACACATTCTCTACTTCATTTACACTCGACGAAAGCTTACATTTGAACTCCAATCTTGATTTTTCATTTATTGCTTTCATTCAAGAGCTTTAAAGTCTTTGAGCTACCATTGGCAAATCAACTCATATCTTCTTTATAGTTTGATTTGTATTGAGTAAGAGTGAGCGTTGAAATATTAAATTGCATTTAAGAGAGGTTGTACAAGCTCCTATTGAAGCTTGAGAGAGTAAGTGCTTGTGATAGCACTTGTGAAGGTTTCAAGCTACCTTGGTGAAAGCTTGGTGTTAAAAAGTTGTAAAGGGCTTTTGGTCTCTTGCCTTCAAAAGAGCAAATAGTGGAGAGAAGACTCAAAGAGGGTTCTTTGAGAGAGTGGATGTAGGCTAGTTAAGCCGAACCACCATAAAAATCATTGTGTTTGATCTCTCTAACCTTAACCTCTTTACTTTTGTGCAATTTAAAATTTTCCTTATATACATGATATTGAATGTTGGTTAAATAGATTGAGTTAATAAATTTATGGACATATTGAGTGACTTGAGAAATTAGTTGTATATTGTATGATGCATGCCTTGTTAAATATTATCATATACATTGATTGAGGCTTGAATTGCAACTTAGGAACACATTGTTAAAGCACATATTATTTTCATTTTATATAGAGAAGCACCTAGTTGAACAAAGCCACAATTTTTCATTAGGCTACAAGCAAGGGCCGAAAAATTGTTAAAGTCCAATTCACCCCCCCCCTCTTGGACTATTTCGGGACAACAAATTGGTATCAGAGCTTGTCTCTCTTGCTTAGGGTCTTACAACCTTAGAGTGATCCACAATGGCTAGTTCATCTAGTAATACTGCTAGTATACCCACACCTTTAGTTGAAGGCTACTCAATCACTAGACCACCACTCTTCAATGGCACTAATTATTCATTTTGGAAAGTAAGAATGAGAAATTTCATACAATCTGTAGATATTGATGCATGGAGAATTATTAAAAATGGTCCACATGTTCCTCAAAAGAATGGTCCAGGAACTACAAAACTTCCAAATCATGAAGATGAATATGATGACAATGATTGGAAGAAAATTTCTATAAATGCTAAAGCTATTAATATCTTGCATTGCTCACTTGACCTTAATGAATACAATTGTGTTTCAGGATGTCAATCTGCTAAGGAAATTTGGGATAAGCTTGAAGTCACTTATGAAGGAACTGATGTCGTCAAAGAGTCCAAAGCAAACCTTCTTATTCGAGATTATGAGCTGTTTGAAATGAGGCCAGGAGAATCAATTACGGATATAAGTACAAGGTTTACTGATCTTGTAAATCTTCTCAAAGCACTTGGTAAAAGATTTGAGGAAGCTGAACTTGTGAAGAAAATTCTTAGATCACTTCCAAAATCTTGGGAAGCAAAGACTACAGTTATCCAAGATACCAAGGATTTTAAAACTTTCACCTATGATGAACTCATTGGCTCTCTCATTGCACATGAGATGGTATATAAAAAAGATGTAGTTGAAAATGAGCAAAAGAAGAAGAAAAGCATTGCTCTCAAGTCAAACAAGGATGAAGATAAGAAGAAAGGAGTTGTATTCAAAGTTGACTCAAGTGACAACTCAAATGCTTCAAGTGATGATGATGATGAAATGGCTATGCTTGCAAGCAAATTCAAAAGAGCTTTCAAGAAGGGAGGAAGCAAATACAAGAAATTCTTGAAAAAGTATACTCCCAAGGATAAACATTTCAGAGATTCAAAAGAAGAAATTGTATGTTATGAGTGTCACAAACCTGGACATATCAAGCCCAAATGTCCATTACTCAAAAAGAAGAAAGGAAAAGAAGATAGGAGCAAGAAAGCTATGAAAGTAGTATGGAGCAACAGTGAAGAATCTTCAAATGATGAATCAAGTGACAAAGAGACTGCTCTTCTTTGTATGATGGCACTTGAAGAAAAAGTCGAGAGCTCACAAAAGGAAGAAGAAAGTGACAATGAGGTAAATTCTTATGAATCTCCTAATGTAGAAGAACTTGAACTTGCATTTGCTAGAGTATATGATGAATATAGAAATTATAAGAGAAAATGCACTAAAATGAATTTAGAGATTGAATCATTGAGATCACAAAATATTGCCATGTCCAATGTGTATAAAGAAAATGAATTTTACAAAGGACAAATTGCCTTGTTTAAAGAACTAGATTTAGAGTTGAAAATCTCAAAAGAAACATGTGAAATGCTTATTGAGAAAAATAAAGTTCTTGAAGCTAAAATAGAGTCTTTGACAAATGATTTGGCAAAATTTACAAAAGGAAAAGAAACTCTAGATGTACTTCTTGGAAACCAAAGAATTTCAAATGAGAAATATGGAATTGGTTTTGATGGTTTCATGAACTATGACAAGTACAAGAATTATTTCATTAAAGCATCTACATCCTCTTTGCCTAATGTTACATGTTATTATTGCAATAAAAGAGGTCATATGATTAGTTCTTGTGCACTTAGGAAAGGTCATCTTAAGGTAAAGAAGGTATGGGTACCAAAGGGAACCTTACCTAAGGTCACTAACCCCCAAGGACCCAAAGTTGCTTGGGTACCTAAAGTTCAATGATTAAATTTCAGGTTTTTTTTCAAAGGGATGAAGGAAAGTGATAAATGGTATATAGATAGTGGTTGTTCAAAGCACATGACTGGTGAAAAGGACAAGTTTTCAGAAATTACAATGAAAGATGGAGGATATGTAAAATTTGGAGATAAAGGGAAAGGAAAAATAATTGGAAATGGCACAATTGGAAACAAACCTTGTATGGAAGATGTTTCACTTGTTGAAGGTTTGAAATACAACTTGCTAAGTGTAAGCCAACTGTGTGATAAAGGTTTTGAGGTAAAGTTTACTTCTTCTCTATGTACAATCAATAACTTAGATAATGATACATTGTTCATTGCCAATAGATCCAATAATATTTACTTGCTTGACATGAATAATTTTGAAACTAGTTATGGTACATGTCTAGTATCTCTTGATAACTCTAGTTATTTGTGGCATAGAAGATTGGGTCATGCAAGAATGCATACACTCTCAAAATTGTCTGAGAAAGAACTTGTTAATGGTCTTCCTAAGATTAATTATGAAAATGAATTTCAATGTAGAGCATGTGCACTAGGAAAGCATACTAGGGCATCTTTTAAATCTAAAAATATTGTGTCTACCACTAGGCCATTAGAATTGCTTCATCTTGTTTTATTTGGACCCGTAACTCCTACTAGTCTTGGTGGAAAGTCATATGCTTTAGTTATTGTTGATGACTATTCAATATATACATGGATATTTTTCCTTGCTCACAAAGATGAAACTTTTGAAAAATTCACCTCTTTTAGTAAAATGGTTCAAAATGAAAAAGGCTTTTGCATCTCATCTATAAGAAGTGACCATGGAACTGAATTTGAAAATCATTTGTTTGAGAAATATTGTGATAAACATGGAATCAATCATAATTTTTCAGCTCCTAGAACACCACAACAAAATGGGGTAATGGAAAGGAAAAATAGGACTTTGCAAGAAATGACTAGAACTATGTTGAGCGAAAATAATTTGCCAAAATACTTTTGGGCTGAAGCTGTTAATACATCTTGCTATGTGTTGAATAGAGTTTTGATTAGACCAATTTTGAAAAAGACCCCCTATGAGCTATGGAAAGGAAGGAAACCAAATATCTCATATTTCAAAGCATTTGGTTGTAAGTGCTACATTTTAAATAACAAGAAGGATAACTTGAAGAAATTTGATGCTAAATCCGATGAAGGAATCTTTCTTGGGTATTTAACAAAGAGTAAAGCCTATAGAGTGTTCAATAGAAGAACTTTAGTTATTGAGGAAACCATTCATGTTTTGTTTGATGAGACTAACCCTTCTATCAGAAGGAAAAATGTTTGTGATGATAATAATGAGCAGGTTTTTGGAAAAGAAAATATAATATCAAGTCAAGAAATGGAACAAATTGATGACAAAGATAAAGAAACTCAAGGAGAAACTACAATAGATGTCCATGATGCCAATGAAGATCAAATCAATGAAGAAATGCCAAATTTGGAAGAATTACAAGTAAATGAGCCTCAACATGATGATTTACCTAAAGAATGGAGATTCCATAGAAACCATCCTCAAGAAGACATTATTGATGATCCATCTCAGAGGATGATGACTAGAGCACAATTGAGAAGATATTTTGGTAATGTTGCTTTTGTTTCACAAATTGAACCTAAATGTTTTGAAGATGCTCAAAATGATGAAAGTTGGATTCTTGCCATGCAAGAAGAACTAAATTAATTTGAGAGAAATAAAGTTTGGAATTTAGTGCCTAAACCAAAAGATCATTCAATTATTGGTACTAAATGGGTTTTTAGAAACAAAATGGATGAAAAAGGCAATGTTGTTAGGAACAAAGCTAGACTAGTGGCTCAAGGCTACAACCAAGAGGAAGGAATTGATTTTGATGAAATCTTTGCTCCGGTTGCTAGAATTGAAGCTATTAGAATGTTGTGTGCCTTTGCATGTTACAAGGACTTTATGCTTTATCAAATGGATGTCAAGAGTGCATTTTTAAATGGTTATATTGATGAGGAAGTGTATGTTGCACAACCTCCAGGCTTTGAAAATCATGAGCATCCAAATCATGTTTATAAACTTACTAAAGCCCTATATGGTTTAAAACAAGCTCCTAGAGCATGGTATGAAAGGCTTAGTAAATTCCTTTTACAAAATGATTTTCAAAGAGGCAAAGTGGATACAACACTTTTTGTTAAGAAGCATCATAATGATATGCTCATTGTGCAAATTTATGTTGATGATATAATTTTTGGTGCTACTAATGAATCTCTTTGCAAGAAATTTTCTAAGATTATGCAGAATGAATTTGAAATGAGCATGATGGGTGAGCTCACATTTTTCCTTGGACTTCAAATTAAGCAAATGAAAGATGGCATCTTCATAAATCAATCAAAGTATATCAAGGATATGCTGAAGAAATTTAAATTGGAAGATTTGAAGAGCATGGGCACTCCTATGAGTTCAACAATTAAAATGGAAAATGATGAAAAAGGTAAAGAAGTGGATACAAAGCTTTATCGAGGTATGATTGGCTCTCTTTTGTATCTTACTGCATCTAGACCAGACATACACTTTAGTGTTTGCTTGTGTGCAAGATTTCAATCATGTCCAGAAGAATCCCATCTAAGTGCAGTTAAAAGGATCTTTAGATATCTCATTGGCACATACTCAATTGGCTTATGGTATCCAAAATGTGAATCATTTAATCTTGTTGGTTATAGTGATTCTGATTTTGCTGGAAGTAGACTGGATAGAAAAAGTACTTCAGGTACTTGTCAATTTCTTAGTCTTGCACTAGTTTCTTGGCACAGTAAGAAACAAACTTCAGTAGCTTTATCTACAATGAGCGTAATATATAGCTGCTGGTAGTTGTGTTGCTCAAATTTTATGGATGAAACAACAATTGAAAGATTTTGGTTTAAAATATAATGTTGTTCCAATTAGGTGTGACAACACAAGTGCCATAAACTTGATCAAAAATCCAGTCTAACATTCAAGAACAAAACATATTGAGATCAGACATCATTTTATTAGAGATCATGTTCAAAATGGAAATATCAAAATCGAGTTTGTTGCCTCTGAAAATCAACTTGCTGACATTTTTACAAAACCTCTTAATGAAGAAACATTTTGTAGAATTAGAAGGGAAATTGGCATGTGTGAACCATTTGCTTGAAATTTAATTCATAAAAATTTCATTTTGTCCAATGTGTGAGTGATCTGCTGTGATATAGGTTTAAAGAATATTAGCTAACTTGTTTTTGTACTCGTGAAATTAGTTTACTAAGTTGTATGCTAATACTGCGTGACTAAAATTAGTTTGCTATATCGTGTACTATTCAAATCTCAAACCAAAACGTGATTCTGCTTGAAATTTTCTGCGTGTCCAGCAATGCATTTATCTTTTCACATTTGATATCATACTCTCAGTGCTGTGTTAGACATGTAGAAATGCTTATTTGTGCATATAGGGATAGATCGACTTGTTTGAAATATAAAATAAAAAAAGGGTAAGAAAACAGGTTCAGTTGAAAGTATAGTGAAATAGAAAAGCGCGGGACTCAAGAGGACTTAAACCCTCTGCCACACGAAACCCTCATGCTCTCTCTCCTCTGCATCGGTTCACGACACCATACCTCTAAAACAGACCCATTTTCTTCTCGACAAAATTCATCCAAACCCATTAGACTTCTCATCTCACATTTCTTCTCCACTCCTAAGACACCGAAAAACCAGTGTTCACATACATCATTTTTTTTTCGGCAATGGCTCGTGCTAAACGGAAGTCCCCTGTTGCTGTGGCTGCTTCGTCTTCCTCGTCAGCCTCCGACGATGTCGCTGTCGCGACATTGCAAAAGAAATTGAAAGGAAAGGAAAACTTACCTGCATCAAAATCAGATAGCGAGTCTTCCAATCCATCCAAGGGTGTCGAACCCACTAAAACAATGCCAGAAAAGAAAAAGAAGGGACAAAAGCAAGGGATTGATACCTAATGAAAAATGCGCGCTGTAAAATCTTCGGGCCCAATGGATAAAGCACTGTTAGATTGCAAATTTATCAAATGGGAGTACTTTAATCAGGTAAACTTTCAATTCAAAGAGCTTTTTGAGTTTCAAGGATGGTTGGATGTGTGTGAATGTGCAAATGAGTATTACCCTAGGCTTGTTCAAGATTTTTATAGGACGTTAAGAATGATTGATGATGAGGACAAATTTGAGGTTGTTTTGAATAACAGTATATATGGTGTCTCTGTTGAACTGATAGCTACGGCTTTGAAATTGCCCAATGATGGAAATAAAATTTCCACACATAAGGATGTGGCTAGGGTGGCAGGATTCAATTTGGTTGAGTTTGAAAATGAAGTATTCCCTGTTAACACTGCCGCAAATGAAAAGTCCACTAGCACAAAAGCCCTTCAACACATCAAAATCATTCACAGTATGGTGAACTACATTTTCTGTCCTAAATCTGGTAGCTATGGTTATTTGAGTCACTTGGACATGTGTATTATGTGGCACATTGTGAATAAAGTAAGAATGAATTTGGCTTATTTAATTTTCAAGAACATGTGCAAAGCTTATGGGATTGGAAAACTGCCTTATGCACATCTTTTGACTGCTGTGTTTAAAGAGCTGAATGTGAATGTCTCTAAGGAAAGCTCTAGGACTGATTTGATTGTGCTCAGAGAAATTCACTCTGACACTGATGGGAGAAAGAAAAGGTTTGAAAAGGGTGGTTCTTCCTCTGCTAAGGTTGGTTCTGATTCTGCTAGTGAATTTTTGAGTGAGATTCAAGGGTTAAAAGGTGCTGTTAATGATCACTTTAGTTCAACCCATCAGTCCATTGACATTCTGAGAAAATATGTGGATGTGATTGACTATAAAGTAAGTCACCTGCTTACTCAAAATGAGGAATTGAAGAAGCTAATTATGGATCTTCAGCAGGCCAAGGAAACTGGTGTTCCAACTAAAGTTGAGGCTGCTACTCAAGTCTCTGCTGATAAGGGTGAAAGCAATAAGGTTGGTGAGTCTCCTGCTGCTATGGCACATGAAAGTGACCAAGTAGCTGAACCTGAGCTTGAACCTGCAGTAGAAGCTCCTGTTGAGCATGCTAGTGACCAGGTCATTGAACCTGAGATTGGCCCTACAGCTGATGTACCTACTGAGCATGATGGTGAAAAGATTGTAGAAACTGAAGGTGAGCTACCAAAGGATGGTGAAAAGGTTGTAGAATCTGAAAAGGTTGTTGAAACTGCTGTTGAAACTGCTGCTGCCTCTCTCAAGGATCACCAAGAGAGTGCTCCAACTCAGCTATCTGCAGTTGCTGCCCCTGCAGCCAAGAAAGGGAGAAAAAGAACTAAATCCACCGTGTCAAATCCATACCAGACCCTAGCTGCTGCTCTTCAACCACCATCTGATGAAGATGAGCCACAGAAGAATGATCAAGTGGCTGACCAAGGATCTCAGCCACCTGCTGCTAAACCAACCAGGAAGAAGTTGGTGCCTTCCAAGTCCACTCGAAGGAGCAAAAGACTTAAATGATTCCCATCTAATCTGGATTTTTAGTTTCCTATTTGCATATTTAGTTTACTAGTCTGTTTGCTAATATTGGTTTTTAGTTTGCTACTGTTCACTTTACTGCGTTCACATTTGGGCTAACATGATTCTTTTTGGTTATTTTCTCCTGTTTCCTTTTTGATTGATGACAAAAAGGGGGAGAATAGGATGGATATGGATATGTGAATATGTGTGTGAATATATGTTTATAGGATGGATATGAAATGTTGATACTTGTGTTGATGGATATGAATGTGTTGATACTTGTATTGATGGGTATGTGAATATGTGTGTGAATATATGTTTATAGGATGGATATGAAATGTTGAACTTCTTTTTTGAGAAAATTGTGAATATGCTTTATAGCATAAACTCAGGGGGAGCTTATGTACAGAAAATAGATTTCTTGAAATTTATATGCATATATTTAGGGGGAGCATTTTCGGTATACTATACTGCTTGGATTCACATACTCACATAAACTTTCACACACTTTTATTTTTTATTGTTGATTCAGTTGAGTTTTTTCATCATCAAAAAGGGGGAGATTGTTGACCCCGTGTAGCTCAAAATGAGCATTGATTTTGATGATAACAAAACTCAAAGGGAATCTATCTAATCCAACTTTAAAGTGATATGTAGATTCTTTGTCTTATTGCTAAAGAACCTTTGAAGTTATATCTAAGGAGAAAGGATACTCAAAGGCATTTCAAGACAAATCCAAAATGAGAAAAGAACAAGACTAGGGAAGCCAAGACTCAAAGAAAAGGTATGAAAGGCATAGTATTAGAGATTGAGTCTTAGGTCTTTTGTACAAAGAATGGATGAGAATTTAGTCATATGGAGCTTAAAAATGAAATTTTATTTTCTGATTACTTTTTCTCATCATGACCTTGGACACTACTATTGAAATTTTTTTTTTTTAAGGTCTAAATCATTTTACATTGCAAGTTGAGACATGCAGCTGTTGACTTAGTTTGCTAACTGGTTTGCTAAATTTTTTAGTTTGCTAATGAGTTTGCTAAAAACATTAGTTCACTAACCAGTTTGCTGACTGCTACTAAAATTTCATTAGTTTGCTAATTCATCAGAGCTGCTCAACTTTGCACAGAAGGACAAAATAACGGCTATTTTGTCTTGGGCAGTGTGTATAACGTTCCAAAAGGGTTTCAAACGGTCTAAAATGATTTTGGGACTATAAATACACATTCTCTACTTCATTTACACTTGATGAAAGCTTACATTTGAACTCCAATCTTGATTTTTCATTTATTGCTTTCATTCAAGAGCTTTAAAGTCTTTGAGTTACCATTGGCAAATCAACTCATCTCTTCTTTATAGTTTGATTTGTATTGAGTAAGAGTGAGCGTTGAAATATTAAATTGCATTTAAGAGAGGTTGTACAAGTACCTATTGAAGCTTGAGAGAGTAAGTGCTTGTGATAGCACTTGTGAAGGTTTCAAGCTACCTTGGTGAAAGCTTGGTGTTGAAAAGTTGTAAAGGGCTTTTGGTCTCTTGCCTTCAAAAGACCAAATAGTGGAGAGAAGACTCAAAGAGGGTTCTTTGAGAGAGAGGATGTAGGCTAGTTAAGCCGAACCACTATAAAAATCATTGTGTTTGATCTCTCTAACCTTAACCTCTTTACTTTTGTGCAATTTAAAATTTTCCTTATATACATGATATTGAATGTTGGTTAAATAGATTGAGTTGATAAATTTGTGGACATATTGAGTGACTTAAGAAATTAGTTGTATATTGTATGATGCATGCCTTGTTAAATATTATCATATACATTGATTGAGGCTTGAATTGCAACTTAGGAACACATTGTTGAAGCACATATTATTTTCATTTTATATAGAGAAGCACCTAGTTGAACAAAACCACAATTTTTCATTAGGCTACAAGCAAGGACTGAAAAATTGTTAAAGTCCAATTCACCCCCCCTCTTTGACTATTTTGGGACAACACAGGTCCACTATCTAAGAGAGGTCTTCCTCAGGATAACGCCTCCTGAACTCAGCCAAAAGGTCGCTGTGGGCGTTCACATAAGCACTAGCTTCCCTCGTCACAACCTCTTCTTCTTTCACTCTGAGTTCTTTAGTGAGGCGAGCGACGTCAGCAGTTTGGAGAGCCCAAGCCTCTCCGAGTTCGTGAGCTTGTTCAGCCAATTTATCCTCGTAGGACTTCATCCGACCTTCGAGTTCGACAATATAATCTTGGGTAGATGAAAGTTGAGCTTGGGCAGAGGATGCATCCTTGACCTCCTTTAGAATTTCCTGCCTCAGAAGATAAGCTTTTTCCCTGATTATATGTTGGTTCACCAAGCTCTCTACGCTTAAACTCATCGTTTGGGCCAGGAGATCATCAATGCTACCCGGGGTCAGCCTATTCCGTTCCTCTTGAAGGCATATGGTAGCGCCCAGAACTTTGGCCAAGCCTGGATTCTCTCGAACAGATCTGTTCTTCTCCAGAGAGTGAATGAGGACCTGGGCGCTGCGGGAAAGGGTCCTCATAGTAGGTTGGGAAGGTCCCCCTTCTGCACTCGAAGGAACAGGTGGAGGTGGTGGCTCTTCTTTTCGAGGGGGAGAAGGAGCTACCTTTACCTCAGGGACCGATTGTATCGAAGGTCGGGACGAGTCTCCCAGCACTTCTCTCGAATCCCGCCTTGGCGTTTGTGATGCCGCGGCGATCTTCATTTCTCGTACCTTTCTGGAGATCTCCCTCTTCCGCTTATGGCTCTACTTGGAAGCCTCGCCTCCCGCCATACCTGCGCAAAGAAAAGTCAGTGAGTTCGCTAAGATTCAGAGATCAGAGATGGGGAAGGTACCAGGGCCGAGGTCAGAGAGCTGGAGCTCGTATCCTTTATCGGTGATCAGCCGCATCATCCAATGTTTCAGCTCGGCCATCACTGCATATAAGCAAGAGAACTTCTGGGTGGCCGCTAGATCCTTAAGCTCCATCACCATGGCACCCTCGTCCCTACTCAGGGTGACATGCTTCGGAATTGACGAGACCAAATATTGCCAGCTACAGGGGAAACCCACAAAACCGTTCTGAATCTTGCTCCTCAGCATGAAGAAGTGATTTTTCCAATTCTTCAGTGAAGAGGGAAGATCAGTAAAAAGCCCACAGTGCAGTTTTACCTGGAAGAATCAGTACTAGTCATCCTTTCAGCGAGTAAGCCTATGCAGCTCGGCAAACATCTTCGCTGTAGGATCGAGCTTCTTGGCCCAGCATAAGCCTCTAAAAGCCACCAGGATCCACCACGAGTTCGGATGCACTTGGGCTACACTTACATGGTGAAACTTCAGAGCATCCTTGAAGAAGTCATTAAGGGGAAACTGAAGCCCGGATTTTAATTGCTCTTCGTACACCATGATCGCATCATTTTCATTGAAAAAGTGATCGGCTCTGAGATCGCCATGGTATTTGATAAGCTCGAAGGAGTCGGTCCGAAGGTTATACCCTTGACTAATTGACTGTAGATCGGTTTCTTGGAGGATTGACCGCAGCTCATCCACGGAAAGATTTTCTCTCCTAGAGGAATGTGTTTGTCTAGATTATGCCGCTTGACCATGGGCTGAAGCAGAGGTTGTAGGAGGCTCAGGTCGCCCACTCGACCTAATCATCTCGACTTCATCTGATGACCACGAGACATGGATGGAAGGGGGGCTCGCCGCTCTCTGACCCTCAGTGCTGCTCATTTTCAGAGAAATAAAAATGCTTAAGTAAGAGAAGGATTAAAGTCCTTACCGGAGTTTGATCAGTACCGGAAAAACTTAAAGAAATGAGAGAAAGTTGAAATTGCAAGCAGAGTACTGAAAATGGCATAGGGGAGCAACTGAGAAACCCTCCCCTTATTTATACCCGTGTGAGCATTCAATGCTCACAGAGTCCTAAGCGGTGTATCGGTTAGCGGAATCCACCCGCTTTCCTGTTACATCGCAGGAAGATTCCAGAAATATAACAAATAAAATAAAATGAGATCGGCTAGCTAAGGTCATCGAAATAAGGTAAATGTTCAGAGTCACAGATCGGCTAAGGGTGATTTAGTTAGGAACCAGATCGGATATGCACATCAGAGATCGAAAATTAATCAAGGTAATAATTAAATGATAACTGTCTAATAAAATTTTATTTCATTTCCAAAAGGTCAGATTACATCATTTGGGTGATCTCAAGAGATCGGATTACATCATTAAAGGTCAGATTACATCATTTGGGCTATCTCAAGAGATCAAATTACATCATTAAAGGTCAGATTACATCATTTGGGCGATCTCTAAAGATCGGCACTACATCCTACATAGTAAGGACCTATGTCAAAGCCTAGTCTTGTGGCTGAATCAAAAGATGTGTTTGATCAGAAAGCCAGCCATAGGCACCGGATAGATGTGCAGCTCAGATGGAGTGACTATGACTCTCATGACGATGAGGAGTCATCGTCGATGTCATCGATTAGAACTGAGCCGCAATCGGGATGCCCGATGTGGTGAGGAGCCAAATGAACTTCAAAAGGCGGTCACCGATATTTAGAGGGAAATTAGCAATCCTCTCGCCCGAAATCAGTTCACCGATTATATTGGTAGATTGATTTGAGATCGGTACGATCGACATTTTCGATCTTGATCGGTAAATTAGTCCGGTTCTCTCACTATCATCAGATGTGGTTCTCATGATTCTCCGATCACTGGGATCATAAATTTTCAGTCGAGGAACGAACATAACAATCGGAAAAAGATTAAAAGTGGTCACCATTGTCGAAATTGTTATCAGAGAAACTTGGACGGGAGAAGTGAAAAATGGGATGAGAAGAAACGGAATGTGGGAGAGATTCCCTGCTGAGGCATATATATAAGGGGCTTGAGCATTTATTATTGGCGAAAACTGAAGCGGATGCATCGGTAACTGAAGAATTAAATGCTTTAACTGAGGCAGATCGGATAGAAGGGAAGGTTCTAGAATAGGAGAGATCAGGAGAGGGGCCCGATATGAGAGATCAGAAAAGAGTCGTGACTGAGAGAATGGAAGGAATGAAGATCGGAAAAGAAGATAAAAGACTTTCAATAACCTCCTTCATAATCAGAGATGAGGTAGTTAAAGCGTTGCAGGCAAGACCAAATCTTCATTACACGCTTCATTTGCAGAATCGCTCGCAACACTGACAGACGCCAGGACAGTTATGACAGTCCTGTGCTTCTCAATCTCCACCATTGATCTTCCTCAGAGGTAGACAACAAGACCAGTGCCTTTTGTTCTTGGCCTTCGGATCCATCTTGATAGGAAGATCCTGAGCCGTTGGATTGGAAAAGAGAAAGGACAAATATTTTGAATAAGATCTAAGCCGTTCATTTTGATTCTTTTTAATTCTCAGACATCGGATTATGTCCTTCTAAATCCAAACCTTCCATCTTCCCAGAAGAGATCCTGACCCTTCATTAGTAGCACCCGTTGCCTATAAATACTTGCATGCAATACTGTTGAGGGATAGACAAAAAAAAAAAGAGGTGGTGGTGATTATAGTGGAAAGACTCTGAAAATCAATTCAGTCTTGCTACTTTGAGTTTACATAAAACGGAGGAACTTCAGAAACTAGTTTTCTTGAGTATCTCAATTGACAGAGTTTACAAACCCTGAAATTCTTTATTTTCAGTTTGTTCATAACTCTGCTATTACCATTTTTGTTCGGTCTCGTCTACATCACCCCCTAATCTCAACCCATTATTTCTTTTAGCTTGATCTTATTCTGACCCGGTTTCTGTCACTTTGGTTCTACTGCATTTCAACCTGGTTCTCCCAATCTCAAAGTAAGCATTGGTCCTTGTACCACCAGCCTTTAACGCAGCAATATTTGTGGCTCCAGAGTTAGTTCATTAACCTCAATCTTCCACAGGTAAGTGTTTTAACTGCCATTTTGTTGAATGCCTTTGTCTATCTTTTCCAGCTTTCCTTTTTAAAATTTCTTCTATGTTCAGTTACATTAAAATCCCAAAACAGTTGCAGTAAACTGTTATTTTGTTGAATACCCTCGGTTGGTTTTCCCCAGTTTTTTTTAAGGTTTCTTTCATATCCAGTCACATTAAATTTCAGAACAAGTTGTTTAGGCTAGTAGTCATTTCCTATATCTTCTCTTATTTTTATTTGCAAATCCCTTTTATCATCATTTGGTTTTTATTTTCTTCAACAGTAGATGTTCATCCCATAGGCAACTTATAACTATTCAAAAGAGCATAGGCATGGGTATTTCGATATGAGAGTTTCCAAAACAAATAAAAATGACAAAAAGAAAAGTTGTAACAAAAGGTCAAATAGTGGATTAAACCAAATAAGTCTAGAGGTCAGGCCATGGAGCGAGCCCAGGGGATGATGTAATAAATCGGGAATCCGATAAGTTTGGATTTCGAGCGAGCAACCAAAGAGATCGAACTAAAGAGTTCTGATAAGGCGATCACATAAGAGATCGGCAAGAAGTTCAGTGTCGTGTCTACCCTTTAGAGTTTTCAGAAATCTACACATGGGTCTTTTGCGCCCTCGGTCACTAGATTCCTTAATTTATTAGATTGTACAATACGAAATTTTGAGAGATAGGAGGAGAGTTCTTATCCGATTCTCAACAAAAAAAAACTTTATTAAATATGTGGAGATCGGAGGAGAGTTCTTATCTGAGATTCCTCACGCTAAACTCTAAATTAAATACTTAAATAGATCGGAGGAGAGTTCTTATCCGATTTTTAACCAAAAACTTTATTAAATATGTGGAGATCGGAGGAGAGTTCTTATCCGAGATCCCTCTTTAAAATCTTAAATCGAATACTTTAAAAGGTCAGGGGAGAGTTCTTACCCGATCCTCATTCAAATAAAACGCGGAGATCGGAGGAGAGTTCTTATCCGAGATCCTTCACCAAATTTTAAACTAAAAGAGATCGGGGGAGAGTTCTTACCTGATTCTCGCTTAAATTAAAACAGGGAGATCGGAGGAGAGTTCTTATCCGAAATCTCCCAACCCTTAATAAATATATCTAGAGATCGGGAGAAATTCCCTACCCGAGCTCTCTTAACAAAATTTCAAACTAAATGACATGACCCTAATACACAAGGCAAATTAACTCAAACACTTACTCACCAAAGGGCCATCTCACGAACTTGTGTTCCTGGGCAACCCAAAATGAGTGAAATATCAAACATTCCTTTATTTTGCACAAAAGATTAACATCATTATTATCCCAATCCCCTAATTAACCTTTTAATTCATGAAAGAGCATAAAATTAAACCTGTTTACCCTCATTAAGGGATGAGGTGGGGTGCCTAACACCTTCCCCACTCGTATATGGACCCCGAACCTAGAATCTCTATTTTCGAAGTGGTTTCATTTAAATTTATTTTCATGAATGGTTTTCTTTAATTTTTTTCAAAATTAAAGTGGCGACTCCTCACTCTTTCCCATTTCGGTGAGTGTTCATCCAGGCGACCACAAAATACCTTGCAACAGCTTGGCGACCCTACTGGAGACACTTTTTTTTTACCCTAGTTTAGAGGTCCAAGAATAGATTTAGTTATATGCTCTTATGAATTAAAATCATAATTAGGGGGGGTTTTTATTCGCGAAATTTGAAAGTCTTGATATATCAATTTGTTATTATTCTAACCGTTTTTGCT